>NW_010259984.1:48830-121597 GCF_000690775.1 Eurypyga helias
CTGCCTTGGCCTTCTGTGACTTGGCCAGTGTGGCTTGAGCACTTGCCAGGGAAGACTGGGGCCAAAAAGTCACTGAGTACCTCAGCCTTCTCCACATCCCAGGTAATCAGGCCTCCCATTTCCTTCTGGAGAGGGTCCACCTTTTCCCTAGTCTTCCTTTTGTCACTGACCTACCTACAGAAGCTTTTCTTGTTGCCTTTAACATCTCTGGCCAGATAGGGATGCTTCAGAGAAAGGACAGATTCAGGGAGACTGTTGCAAAAGGATGTTGCCACCTCAAGAGGTGTCTGAGAGGGGCAGTTCCTTGGAGGGGCCACGCAGGCTGGCAGTCTGTGGTGCTGCCCCCACCTTGTCCTTGTTGTCTTGCTGTCTTGGTCCTTTTTTGTGCAGTTGCAGCTATGCTTGTAGGGGGTGGAGGGGACAGGGATGGTGCCACACCACCCCAGATGAGCCCTGCCTGGAGTGTGACTCGAGCAGCCCTCTTCATTACTAAATCTTTTCACTCACCCTTTAAGCAGGGTTTGCAGCAGGGGGGGATCTTGACCCGTGTAAAGAGAGCATGGATGTTTTGTGCCTCAACAGCAGCGAGTCCAAGTGTAAACCATGTGTGATCTGAATATCATCCAGTTACACCTTGGAAACCCTAATAAAGCTGCCTCTGAACCACATATGTGAAGCAGAAGCCAGGACCAGGAGACAGAGGCACCTTTTTTACTCCTTGGGAGCACCCGCCGGGGTAAGTGACATCTGGCTGGGGCACCGCCAGTTCATCAAGCCAAAGGCTCAAGCCCTCCAAAAGGCACATCTACTTTTAAAGGCTGTGTGTACAAAGTGGTGTGTGTTGGCCTCGGTAAACAACTGAGCAGAGTCAGCAAAGCAGAGGTGTGCCACGCCTGATGTGCCACCCGTGGTCTCGGGGATAATCGGCTGGTGCTGCCCTTAGCTGGTCAAAATGCTCCTGTAAGGCAAATGATGGAGAAGCATCGTCTGGCGCTGTATTGCCAGGATTTGGCCCAGCTGGTGAACTGCTGAAGGGTTTGATAAGATGGGATCGTTCTTCCAAGTCATTCTGTCCACATTGCACAGCATATAATGGACTAAGCAGATTCAGGAGTGTTAATCCAGCTAAAGGAAGGCAGCAATCTCACGGAGCTGCGTATCCTCTTTGATGAATACCATCTTTTGTCACCTTTCAGGAATGGGCCTGAGCTGTGCCTTAGATTGCATCAGGCTTTTACCGTGATTTCTGAAAGCTCAGCTTTTGTAGATTCACTTCTACATGACAAGTCCTTGAAAAGTGCAGTAGTCAGCAATTTTACAGCAAAGCGATTTTTCCAACAAGTATTAATGTAACTGGAGGGGGATGTGTGCTGGAGCTTAGGAAACACATTTGAAATACCCAGGGACAATACGTATGACAAGGATGATGGAAAGGCAGGAACAGGTTCATCACCTGGATGTCAGAGCCCATCTTTTTGCTGGCTGGAGAAGCTGGTTGCTTTTTTAAAATAGAAATCAAAAGGTGGGTGCTCATCAGTGTGAGATTCTGATCATTAGATGTCTCAGCGATGTGCGATCAAACCCTGCGATGCACCAGTGACCTCATCTGACCACTCTTGGAGCGGGTCATCACGGAGGAAGCTCCCAGCCCCCTCTTCTACAAGACCAAACATCCTGTGGGCATCTCTGGGTGTGAGTGCTCTTGCTGCCTCCTTCTAAATGGCTGCATTCTTGTCATGGCCGGCTTCCTCAGGTAGCCGCTGCTTGCCAACATCAATCAAGTCACTCAGGAGTGAACCGTGGTAAAACAGGGTTAAGGTGATGCTTAGCAGAGCAGGGTAGGAAATGATCAGTCATGGAAGTCCCAACTGATGTACAAGAAGGAGTGGGGCTGATGTGGAAAGGCTGTTGCAGTGGGAGAAACTGTGCCTACCTCAGAATAGCCATGGAGATAGCCTAGGGGATAACCTACAGGATAGCCTAGAGGGTAGTCTCCAGGACAGCTTATGGGATAGACTGTAACATAGCCTAGGGAATAGCTTACAGGATAGCCCTACAGTGGCAAGGGCTCTCTCTCCTGGAAGGCTTCAAGTGCTTGCTCCAAGCTGGCAGAGGAAGGATGTGAAGCAAGGGCTTGCACCTCTCAAATAGTCACCTTGCCGCTGGCTCTGAGGGCATTAGGAGCACTGCAGACTTTGGTCCGAAAGGCCAGCCTGGGTCTGACTCCCAGACTGGGTCCAGGACCCGCTCAGCCTTGCCGGCTCTTACAAATCCCCTCGGCACAGCGGAGGAGCCCTGCCTGTGTGTTGCAGGGTGCAGCCGAGGCTGCGCATCATGCAGTAGCCACCTTGGCCTCCTCTGCAGGGCAGTTGTGTCCCACTCAAGTTGCAGCAAGGTCCATGGGGTGAGCAGGGAAAGCAGCACCCACCCTGCTGCCACAAGTCCAATTCTTCCAGACTGCAGCTCAAGAGAGGCTGGGAAATGTTTTTCGCAGCTCTTTCATCAGAAGCCTCAGACATCACCGAGAAGTAACACTCGCAGGACAAGCGTTTTCCAGCCACTGTGCACGTTTGCAGCCATCAGGCAGCCTCTGCCCTGCCACGGTGGGGGAGCCGTTCCCTCCAAAGCTCGCTCCCATCCATGACCCAGCATCACCCGTCACCGCTTCAGCTCCCCACAGGCGCAGGCACTGCAGCACAGCACAGATACGCACCAGATGGCATTTGGCATCCGCTCGGAGAATCGACCATCGGATGCTTTGCTCCCTACTGGTTTTCAGCTGTGCCTTCCTGTGGGAGACGCCTTTGCCAGGATACTTCATGTTCCCTTAAATAACAAATTCCTTTGCTCCGGGGGTGGCATGGGTGGCGTTGGGCGAGAGCATGGGCTTTTTGCTTTCTTCATGCTTCTGGAGCTTACAGGGAAAAAATAGCTGCTTCTTTTTCTTTCCATCCTTGTAATGATAACAGGAGGGATGTGGAATTTGGGCTGAGACAGTCCGAGCCCCAGCTGGGGCAAGTGTCTGAAAGGACGTTTCGAGCACTGGGCACAGCCGGGAGCCTGCCACACGGCTTGCAGGGTGTGGGCAGCTCACTAGGAGGGTCGGCACTAATTAGTAATTATGGTCCTATTGCAGCATAAAAACAAATGACATCTCTCAGCACCCTGAGGAAAGAGGGGTTTTTTCCCCCCTCCCCAGACTCCCGCCGGGAGATAAGTGCCACTTGGTCTTGTGTGCCACAGAAGCTGCTCAGCCCCAGGGTCAGAGCTACAGTGCGGATGCCCAGCAGCTCTCAGCCCCAAAGCCAAGAGGGGTTGTTGCCATGGGAATCGAGAGGACACTTGCAGACAGCATCTGGAGACTGTCTTTCCCTCTCCGAGGCAGCTGGATTTGGAGGGAAGCAAAACTAAAAGGAGGTGGCAGAGAGAAACAGAGGCACAGCAAAATGCATGCACGTTAGAGGAGGGACCTTCCCAGAATGAGAGTACAGTGGGATACAGACAGAGCGGGGACACCAAACTGTCAGGCAGTGGTGGCTCGGCTTGGTAGGATAAATCTTATTTTCTGCTCTGTTTCACACTGGAAAAAGGTCCAGTGAAAGCCCAACTGTAACAAGATGGGATCTGCCTCCTCAACTTACCGGCCCAAGTGTATTTATTTGGATATTGATGGAAGAATTCAAAAGGTACTTTTGCCGTTTTTCACAAAGCAGTGTCTCCAGCGGCTGCGGGCTCTGTTTGCTGCACGACCTATTTCTGTAACGCGAGTTAGACCTGTGTTTGCATTCAGCGCCGTTGCGGGATTCAAACTTTTTTTTTTTTTTAAGAGGGTGGGGGAATCTTGAGCGGCTTCTGCTTTGTACACGGATGTTTATTTAAAGGGGAAGGGGACGCTGGCAGCAGGGGAGGGCTGAGCGCTGCCAGCTCCCGCTGCCTGACTGGGGATCCTTGGCTCAGTAGCCGCGCAGGCTTCCTCTCCTGGAGCAGCATCGCGGCGTGTTTACAAAGTTTGGACTGCCGAGAGGTTTTCACCCAAGCAGTGGGAGCCGGAAAGCACGGCGTGCTGAGTTATTGGGAGATTGCCTGTCGGGTGGGGGGTTTAGCGATGGGCATTTTCCTACCTCCAAGCTGAACGGCAGGCTGTTGTGCCATGGCGTGTTGCCGCTGCGTCGCCGGGGGCTGCGGGGTCCCCGCTACCTTTGCCAAGTTGTTCATAAATGGCCTTAATTAAAACTTTCACTTCCATTAGCCTGCCTTGTTTGCTTAACCACGGTTCACAGCACAGGGGGAACTGTGGGAGAAATGTGTTCTGGCTAAAAGGGAGAGCTCGCACGCTGCCGAGCTGACAGCCCACTGCTTTTAAACAGGAACAGTGCCGCTGCGTTTTTGTAAGTCGCCTTTTTCTTCTTTTCTTTGGCCACGAACCAAGTGGCTTTTTTCTGTGATAGAGTGAAAGCGGCCGCGAGGCTGAAGAGCAAGTAAACTCTGACTTGCAACATTCAAATCTCTCTGCCTCTCATCTTTCAGCTCTAAATCATTTCACCCAGCCTCGCCTTTTGTTTCTCCTTTAAAAAGGGACAGCAGAGATACCCTTTCCCTTCCCCTCCCCTTTGCTATATGAATGACCACAGAAAGGAGGTACGGAGAGAGCTGATCCTCACAGTCCCGTCCCACCACGCACGCCGCTGTCGCCTATGGTCCCGTCCCCCCCCCCCCAGACCCACCGCCAGAGTCCTGTCCTCTGGAACAAGGCCTTGGAGAATCCAAATCTGTACCAGGTCCCCCACCACAGGCTGCTCCTCTTCATCCACCTCCGGGCTTAGACGTGACGGTGGTCCCTCTGTGCCCTCCCCCAGTGTGCGGGAGCATGCTGGCTCTGCCGAGCTGGAGATTCCGCTTCTCTTTCGCTGGGGCTTAACGAGTTGGTGGCCTGGCAGCCCCCAGAAGCAAGGCTGGTACGCAGCTCCCGGACACCTTTACCGTTCAGTACGACATGTTTCAGTATTTTGAAAGAGTGATGAGTGTTTCCATAGATTCTGGTAAAGCTCATCGTCTGTCATCTACACTGTTGTGTTTTGTTTGGTTTTTTTTTTTAAATAGCAATTCTCAACACCAGTCTCTGGAAAGTGATTCTGACACTAAAAACACAGAGGAGGCACAATCCCATGAGCAAGCAGATGCAAACTCAGGCGGCATTTAAGGGGTTGGGGTTTTGGGGTTTTTTTTCCCCTCTCAAAAAACCATTATCTGTTTCTTTTGTCAGATGTGAAATTCCATTTGTGCAATGTTTGGAAGGATTCCTGCAGTAAAAATGCTGTGTAAATGGGGTTCACCCAGGGGTAAGCAGGGCATAGCTCAGATTCTCATGCCTCCTCAGTAACGACACCATTAGAAAGAAAGAAAAAAATCCAACCCTTAATCTTCCAAGGAATGCAGTTATTGGAGGCTTCTAAAGGGAACTCATTAAATCAATGCTAAGCCACTCGTCAACCCAGTAACGAGGTTTGAGCTTCATTGTAACAGTGCTCATTGAGTTTGAAAGGGCTCAGCCCCAACCTGCATTTTGCTGAACCACCGCAGAGTCGTGCAACAGAACTGGGCATCCTACGATAGCGCTAGCTGTGCTGGCAATTATTCCCAGGGAATTCTGTGTTTCCACAGCCTCATTCTGAATTTCCACCGTTGCAGCCACAGGGCGTGCTACCGACTTTGGGAGAAGCTGTTCTGCCTCGGCACTGGGGTAGATGAAGGGACGAGCCAGGGTCAGAGAGCCACACGCCGCCTCCCCCGGGAGCCTGCGTGTTGCCTCCGAGCACTTGAAAGTGCCCTGCAACAGGCCCGTTGAATTAAGCTAAGTGGGTTTGTGTGTCGGCAGGTCCAGAGGGGCGCAGTGGGAAGGGCAAAGGGATGTGGCGATTGCCGGAGGTGAGTTTGCTGGCTTTGAAACCCTTAGTGGTAGCTGCTGAAATAAAGGAGGCACCATCAGCAGGGGTTGAACGTGGGACTGTGCCCGCAGCTGGCAGAGGAAGGGCTGAGGTTCGTACCTGCATGGCCCATACCATGAACACCAGGTAGAGTCCAGGAGCCTCCCGCAGAAGGGTGGTGGGAGGCTGAGTGCAGAGGGCAGCCCCGCTCTTTGCTGTGTGCATCACTCCCACATCACACCAGGGAAGCCTAGCCCTCCCCTCAGTAACTTCCTTGGCTCCTGCCCTTTCCCCTCAGCCCCATCCTGCTTGCACCCGCAAAGGCTCTCGGTCGTTCGTCACAGCTTGATAAACTGACCTTTCAGAACCACGGGCAAGGGATGGGGGTCTCCCATGGGGTGGCTGCCTACATGAACATGAAGCAGGAGGTGGAGGGGACAGCCATGCCGGGGCTGCTGGAGGGGGAAGATCGAAGGCTTTGCAGTGTTAGAGGCACACACCTTCCTCTGCGCTTGGGGCTTAGCACACCCCTGAAACACACCCGTGTCCCACCCCAGCCACAGCCTGGTCTGCTGCCAGGCAAGGAGAAGACGGTAGGACGGGGGGAAGCTGTCTCCATGTTTTGTGTAGAATAAGGTGACCATGCAGTGACACTCTGGATGGGGCTTTCTCGTTCCTGGAGTGCCACTAGGTAGGGACAAGCACCCAAACCCCCAGCCTGCCACTGGAGAAGTGAGGTTTGCTCTGCCAAACTTAAGCCAGATCTGGTCGTACTTTCCTTCATAGCGTTATTAACCCTTTGGCTGTGTTTTTCAGAAAAATTCATGTGGAGCCTGTTTCAAATTAAAAATCCACCAGCAAGAAAATGTTCTCCAGCCCATGCCCAATTTTTTTTCCATGAAAATATGGGGAACATATTTTTTTGACCTTTGAGATTTAAATGGTAGCAGAGCCAAACCACCCAGTGGTTCTATTCCCAGACGGGTGAGTTCATGGTTCTTATTTTCAAATGTCACAGGTAGTGTCTTTGCTCACAGAGCTGTAAGGAGTTCCTCTGAGAAAAATGCTTAATTCAAGAGGATTTCTGTTTCCAGTGTCTTAATCAGCATCACATTTGTGACAAGGATGGAAAGTCAGAGGGGTTCACAGCTCGAGCTAACTGGAAAAAAGAACCACTGCCTTTGTCAAGGATTCAAGGAAATCACCCAGGGTGGTATTTTCTTCCTCTTCAGAAAGCAAGTAAAGAATTTTGGAGCCATTTTGCTGGTTGACTGAGTCATTATGGATGCCAAGCAGAGAAATGATCTTTCTCTTTTCCTTAAAGAAATGTATTGAGTTCAGCCTTTCTGGGTGTCTACTGTACTGACCTGTGAAGCAGGACATCGATGCATCCATAGCCGTTGTTCCTCTTGGCTCGAGGTCCACAATGAACAGAGCAAAGCTAAAACAGCATTTTGGTGCTGTGGTTATTGCACTGAAATGTCAGCGCATAGGAATCGTTTCTGTCATGTGAACTTTTCTTTTTAATTAGAGCAACAGCAACTGTGGTATAAATGCTTAGATTCTAGCAAACCCAACAGATTTTTCCAAAGCTTGCCATGCTATTTTTAACATGCCAAAATGGATTCAGATTAAAAACAAAGCACAGCAGAAAAATACTGGTGTGATGTTCAGTTCAAGGCTATTAAATATTTTTGCATCGCCATGACTCTCTTAGCACAGCAGGGCAAGCATGCTCTGCACTGTCCATGGAGCCAATTCCCTGTCTATCTGGACAGGGAATTTAGGGGATTAGGGCCCTTTCAGGTGCCACCCATTGGAGGGGTGCATGGGCAGTTGGGACATGGACGACCCCAGGGTTCACATCGCCTGCATGGTGTTCTATGAATGTTCTTCCTGCACATGAGGATGCCAGAACCCTCTTCAACATGGTGAGGCATAAGTATGTTTTTGTGGGATCAAGAGCATTTTCTTAGTGCTGGCATACCTCTGTGGGCAAGGGAAGGTGCAAGGTAGCACAGCCGGAGTCTGACCAGTGGTCTCAGCTCATCTTTTCTCTCTGAATTCAGCTGGCCCCTGTGAATTCAAGGTGGCTGCTAGATGCTCTCATTTTAAAACAGCAAGAAGTGAACAGTGGGTTCCTAAAACTCCATCACATTACAGCACATAAACATTTTAAAACCAGGCTTTTAAAAAAGTGAGAGAAAATATCACAGCTGAGGCCTGCCTCTCTCCTACTCCCTCTTCTCTTTTCCTTCTCAGCAAGGGTTCCTCAGAGCATTTAGAGAGTCAAACCATAATCCTAGCACACCTCCTTAATGCCAGCGTAGCTCCAGGATTCTTCAGTACCCATCACCCTAAAAGGCTTGTTTACTGCTGTTTATCTTTCTGAAGCCACATGTGGTCTATTACAGTTACTGCAGTTTATGTTCATGTTAGCCAAGACAAAGTGTGGGTCTAACACTGTCCTGCTGGCCTTACCTATGGATTCAGTCAAGGTAACTGTAGCAACTTATGCTTCTCACACACAAACTCTTTTGGCTTAACACAAACAAGACAAAACTATTTTATTTCTTTCTAGTGAGCTTACTTCCTACAGCTGCAAGTTGGCCTTGGGGGTTGGAACTAGATGATCTTTAAGGTCCCTTCCAGCTCAAATGATTCTATGATTCTTTCACTGGCCTCTCACCATACCTGCTTTTCCTTACTCTGTTAACTAACATTACCCTTCTGACAGCCCTATATTGTCAAGTGTGTGGGAATGTCAAGCACTGTGTGAGTAACAAGCAGCCTAGCTTCGCTCACATGTCCAATGAGGACATTTGGTGCTAAAGCATCCTTTATCATCCAGTTTACAAAACATTTCAAGCTTAATGTATTAATGTGCTATGGGGTTAATTGCACTTAGTGCTCCATTAGCAGCAACTGTGTGCCCTTTTATGTTAACTGAAGCCAAAGTATAGACATTTGTTTTGTCAAAGGTTGAAATACTTTTATGTCTGCTGCAGACAGTAAGAAACTTGCAACTCAGCCTCTCACAACCAGCCTTGCTGGTTCCTTGTCACATTTTGACATTAATCATTAGTACTGAAAGACTGAATGTTGGCAATATGTCCCTTAATGTAGTCAGCAGGTTGCACAAGACGCTCTAATGTAACCTGGCTTCCTCTACGAGCCCCAGCGACTCGACAGTAATGCCATCCTTCCTTGCTCCTAGTGACAGAGCCAACCCCTGCCATGCTGTCCCTCTCAACTGATGTCCAAGATTGCCCTGAGAGTCACGTGTATGAGTGTATTATAGACATTTTCTCCTTCCTGAAAAGAGAAAACTCTTTTCCCATAGCACTCTGCTCAGGGATGCTATGAGGAAGAGAATTGTGACTTACCATATAGCCACGTGCCTCGGGATCCTGATACATCAACTCTGTCTGGCAGCTCCTGTTTCTCATTTTAGGGTAGTGTATATAATTAGGAAACTAACGGGATTCACCCAACTTAACCGTTGACCGTAGCCATCCAGAAGTTTAGCGGTGACAGCTCCAAGCTAGTCACACACGTTCCCCTGTAGTCAGCGGGGAGGCGGGTGGTACCTCCAGAGGATGATTCATCCCATCTTAAACTGGGTGTTGGAGATGCGTGGGCTGATGTACGCTTTGGAAGTTGTCTTCTTTCTCTGCTGTCAAGAGAGGGAGTCTAGCGGAGCACAAGATGCCAAACTTGTAGATGCTCTAAGTCACATCAGACGAATCCCACCCGTACATTTCACTTAGGTGTTGTGTTGAAATGAACGTTACCAAGTCGCATCACTGCCCTAAGGTAAGGGTGAATCAGCAGGACTGCAGAGCTCCGGAGGTTGGAAGTAAAGCATCTACCACGCTCCTCATCCTTTAAAAGGAGCGGTGTTTGAACAGCTCGGGGAAGCCTTTGCTTTTGCTCAGACTCTCAGCTTAGGGCACTCTCGCTTTCCTCCCCACGCATGCACTTATTCTCTGCTCCTCTCTCAGAGAAGCTCCTACTGCACCAAACAGATGGGAAATCTGGCATACTGATTTTAATACTGCCTCGCATTTGAAGCTTAGATAAATGGAGTAGTTTTCTGAATATCAACTGTTAATTAGTGCGATAAAGTAGGTATTTTGGATATAGCCGGGCCCATGATACTCATGTATCTGAATCCCAAGAATGAGAAACTTGGGAGATGTTTAGATGCGGTGTTTCAGGTAAGGCTTCTGTGGGATATTGGGATCTATGACTGAGTAGGTCATTTATCACAATTTTTTGAGGAAGACCTTTTTGCTTACACATTTAGAAATATTAATTCCTTCCAGGGATTTCTACAGAGTGGTCTCTGAAAGTTCTGGATCCTGCTTCATTTTGATATGGACAACAAAGACCGCTGGAGAGACAGAGAAGATCACAATGAAAAATGTCACATCGGCCTTCTGCCTCAGCAGTTCAGAAATCCTCCGTGAAAGCTGCTGTTACAGAAGCAGCAACAATTTTCACAGTTCCTGCAAGACACATAACAGAGTTTTACCAGATGCTTTTTTGACACACTCTCCCCCAGCATCATTGGTGAAAGATTGTAATTTTAGATTATTTTAACTCTGCATTTTCAGCCCCGACTCCGAACGTTGCCCGCTGAGCTGAATGAAAGACATCACCAAGTGCTAAAAGTCTTGAACACAGCAGGCTGAGAGCAGCAAAAGGAAGTAGGACTGGAAACTGAGGACAGGCCGGCTTTGAAAATATGTCTGCATTATTTACTTAGGAATTTTACTTGGGTAATAGAAAACAAACATGAGTTAAATTCTTGGAAGAAAACCCTATTGCCAACAACAGATCAGAGGAGGATAACATTCTGGACAGGGTTTAGAGTTTACAGAGAGGATTAGCTGTTCTGAGGATCAAATATAGAACAGAAATTGGATTTGTAGGCTGTGTTTTTACCCATCCTATCTGAAAGCAAAATATAATGTGATTAGTTATAAGCTGGTAGGTTGCAGAGTATATGCACTGTGGTCCCTTAGAAATATCTCCATCACGATCCTTAATATTGAACTGCCCCTCTGAGTGGGAAAGCCAGCCAGAGGAGCAGGGCTCTTAATCCCTACTCCTTCTGAGAGTGCTTGCAAAATCCTTGTCCCTGAGCAGTTGTGGATAGTATGGATTAAGAGACAACAGCCCCTTATTTCAGAGAAAGATGTTTCTAAAAAATGTGGCACTGTTTCCAGGAAAGAAACCAGTCCCACAGACCTGAGCTCTGGGCCAGGAACCAGGCATCTTCACCGAGTCATGCTGTCCTACTTCGCAGTCACTGCATTCTTCATCAAAATATTATTTCCACTCCAAAAAGCCTCAGTTATTATTCATTCTGCTTCCCACCCACCCTCCCCCTCCCCCCTTTGCTTCATGTTACTTTCCAAGGCAGGCAGTCAGTATTCCCCACTTAAATCAAATGGCTACTTCTTGGTCTTGACGGAGAGTCATTTAAATGATCAAACTGAGCGTTCAGCAAAGACTAGTTTTTGTGTCATTTTTTTCTACACATGGTGGAAGTTTTGTTAAGAGTAGCACGGACAGAAATATGAAATTATATTAACTCTCAAACGAGGCAGATGAATTGTCTGCAGATGATGTGTAGTTTTTTGAGGAATACGTTCTTTTTCCTCCTGGCACAAATCCAAGGGAGACGCAATTAACAGGGTTTATCTGCGGCTGATTTTCTCTGTGGCCTTTAGTCATCAATCTGCAGGCTGAAGCAGAGGCCCGTTTCCCTTTCCCATGTGTTGTATCGCCTCTGTGACTAATGCTTGCACGATTTTGGCTCTGCCTTTTCTTTCAGAAATGACACTGGCAAATGAGTGTCTTGTGTTGTCTGGTCTTGCAGGAGACTCCCATATCACCAGGCAATATTGGAGTCCCTGTGTCCACTCTTTCTCGTAGGAGGTGGGTCAGGAGCTGCACCCCTGACTTCTTCGGGCTGTGCTGACCTGTGTGACTATGCACTTCTTTGACATGCATTATGTCTGTGCCCACGGCACATGCATGATCTTAGCCCATTACCACAGCTGTGGAAACTACTGTGGTCTCCAGCCACTGGCCTCTGTTATGCTCCGTAGTGAGGTGTCAGCCCTGTCATCAGCAGTGATTTCTTCCATCGCTGGGCATTAGTGCAGGCAGTGAGGTGCTGTAAGAAACGCTGCAGCAGTGGATGGGAACAGTGACCTAAGCAAGATGATGACTGTGGGTCAGAGACAGCTCAGACTGGTCTGGAGGGAGATGAAGTCCCTCACTGCTGACGGTGGGTCTGGATCAGACCCACCAACAGTGCCAGCAAAGTATCCTCATGGAGCACTGGGCTGAAGGGCAGTGCTTCAGGATGTCTGCCCAAGTAAGGACATCTTCACAGAACAGGGTAAGATACTCGCTTCTCCACCCAGTGCCAACAGGGCTGCCTATCCTCAAAACTGCAGGTCAACCATCTGCCCTGGTCACGGAAGAAACCATGTGTCCCAAATGTCACTCTCTTGCCCTCATGTTGCTAATGTCCCTGCAATGATAATGGACTTTGGGTAAATAGGATTCCTATACTGTGCTGGAGCCATCAATAGTACACGGTACTGTCCTCCCGCCTCTCCAAAATACATTCCAATTGTATTCCATCAGTGCAATTAACATCGACTTCATTTGGAACATAAACCTGCAGGCAATAACAGGAACAATTGGGTATTGCTGGGAAACGTCTGAGGCTGGCTGCTTTGTTTTAGAACAGAAAGAAGTTGGTCAGAAAGCTCAGCAGGTTGCAATAGAAGAAAACTTCAGTAGCATATGCTCTTTGATTAAAAAAAACCCAACCAGCTGAGGACAACCACCCTGAGATGAGTATCAAAGTGCGGTGGATGATTCACAAATCCACTTTTAGAAAACTTAAGCAAAAATGCCAAGTATGGAAAGCTAAAAAGCATGTATGGAGATAGCTCATAATCTAGAAAATAGTATCTACAGTCTTTGTTTTGCTTCCCACTCTTTCACTATCACATGGAGTAAAGGAAGCATTAAAATTCACCCTTAATGCATTGAAAGCTTCTGCTGCTTTCTCTGAGTCAGGTTGGCTTTCTTACCTTTAATGTTTTGTGGGGTTTTGGGGGTGGGTTTGGTTTTTTTTTTAATCTTTTCTTCTCTTATCTGTTCCAGTCAATAATAATTGATTTCCAGAAAAAGAAACCTCAATACCTGAAATAGCACTCCCGGCACATCACAAGCCTTTACCCTCTGTTCAGCCACAATTAACATCATCTCCTCAGTTACTGCGTGTACCAGTTATTGTACCCTCTGATACTCTGTCAGATGATTTTAGCAGCTATCACTCACCAGAGTGATAGGACGCTGTGTTTTGCTAGGAGCAGGTTTTCAGCCCTATCTGAGCTCAGTTGGCAATGTTTTAGTTCTTTGATTGCTGCTGTATTTTTATAACCAAGGGTCAATCACTGGGCAAAGCAGGCTTTTAAAACACATCTGGGCATTAATCCCACCCATTTCCCCAGTAGCAGTTACTAACTACCTCAGCAATCAGGTGTCGTGATGTTTTATAAAGTAAAGATGTTGCCTGGTGTAATCGCATCTGGGATGGAAAATGGGGAAGGTGGGTGTGCGTGCACATGTCGGTCACAACCACCTCTCGAAGTGACCAATATGGCGCTCTTCTCTACCACAAAACCCCTGAGTCTTCCCTCAGGAGCAAGGGGGCTCCTCATCACTTATGGAAACTGAGGTCTGAAGCCTTGCTTCAGCATCAGCTCGACTGCCGGTGTGTTGCACCCCAGGCACAACAGGATCCAGCCAGTCCGGCCAGACCTTTTCTCCTGGCACTCTCAATACTTGAGGCTCACCATGTCCTGAGCTGTGAGCAGGCCTTAGCAGCTCCTCACTGGCAGAGCCTCCCATGGGCTTTGCTCACGGCAGAGGTCTGGTCAGCACCCCGCAAGACCCCTGGGTGAGGGATTTCCCCTGGTGCCTGAGAGGCATCTTAGAAAAGGCACGTGGGAAACGTTCTATCAAAACACCATTGTAATTTAGGAAGTAAAGCACTCAAAGGCCTGGAGTGCTTTACTTCCTAAATCACACAACACTGCTGGAGTGAGGCATAATTAACTCCTAACACCTATGCCTTTCAGAAGTCTTTAATTAGATGATGACAAGCTATTTTTCCAGCATGGTCCTCACCTTGCATGAGGCCTGCTAACCGACCAGACCTAGGGAGGGCCTACAGCCCCCACTGCCTTCAACCCCCGCTGCCCACAGCCCCTGCCTCCTCCTGACAGCACGGCAAGGCAATGAAAGCAAACCGTTGGAAGGCCATCCCCGGTGACATGTTCCTCATTTTCTGGGTCACAAGCCTCTAGGCTGATCTGTGGGCGTGCACATCCCCTCTGCCTGAGAACATGGGATGAAGTAGGTGGTTATGAGGGGTGGAAAGTAGCGTTTCCAGCAAGGTGCCCACAAGGACAGGAGACTTTTGACCTTGATCTCCCTGTGCCTCAGACCTCATCTGCAAATTATCATTTCCTTGCTCCTCCTCAGTTTTGCCATTAGGTCTCCACAAGTCCCTTTGAGCTGCTGCATCCTGAACCCAAAGGCTCTGTGGCTATTTCTTCTCTGGGGTGAGAGGGGGCTGAGCTCCAGCACTGATCATGGAACCTGCCTCTGCTCCGCACTGCCACTTCCCCCAGCTCCCCACAGCAAACTGGTACCCACAGCCTGTGTCCGCCCCATCAGCCAGCAGCCCTCAGACAAATCAGCCCTCAGAGAAGTCAGCCCTATGGCTCACTGCTGTTCCTGACGTTGAGAAGATAAGCTGGGGCCAGCTGCAATGAGACATTTTATTTCCATGGTGGTTTCAAAGACTCCACCACAGACAATTCAAGGCACAGAGGAGAGGCTTCCTGACCCCCACCCCAGCTACAGAAGAGCTTCTCAACCAGGGATCACCATCTCCCACACACCCTGACAGACATGGGAGTCTCAGGGAAAATCATGGCGTGAAATCACATCATTGAAGGCCACATCACAAGAGGGTTCAAGGGGATGTGCTCCCAGACCCACCGCTCAAAGAGGCTTCTCCACATAGGAGTTGCCTGGCATGCATGGAAGGGCAGGGAGATGAAGGGGGCATGGGAAGGTAACAGCAGCAAATTTTTTAAATCAAGGTCCAAACTCTGGCCTAACAAAAAAAAAGCCTCACAGACTGTAGGAAATTTGACACAACTGTTGGGAAAAAAGGCCTCTCTTCTGTTTAAAGCTATCTTAAGCTGGTGTAGTCCAAAAAGCAGTGTCCTTTTATACCATCCAAGGTGCTCCCCACATCTGGGCTGTTTTCTTACTAAATCTTGGCTCTCACATCCTTAAATTTGCAGTTGTTATCATCCTCCAGCAATACTGCATTATGAGATACCTTTTGCTCTCCGTTCACATACATTATTGCTCTACTTCTGAACAGTGCAATTAGGTCTCCAGAGCTTGCTTGCTTTATCGAAAAAAGCACAGGTACTACACAGGAGTAGGGAAATATTCCAGATCACAAGACAAATCAGATAATTGAAGTGGTAGATTGGGCCTTAAAATTAGCCCAGCTCATGCCTGAATAGAGTTCATATCTCACTGGGAACTAACTGTCCTTTCTCTTCTTTGTCTTTATTTTTTTTTTTTCCCTGCTGCTGTTCGGTTTGGAAGGTGATCTTTAGTAAATACTGCAACTCCAAAGATATTATGGACCTCTTCTGCATCGCAACAGGGTTACCAAGGTAGGTCTCTCATTTAATTTGTGACATGCACTTCACTTTTGTTCCTTTAGTTCTGGGGAAAATGTAAAGACAGGCCCCAAATGATACAGTTACCGGCTATTTAGGCTTCTCTCTCATTCCAGTGTGATGGAAGAAGAAATTGAGGTAAACCAGATAGCACCAGCTGGAAAAGTGCACAAAGTCCTGGCAGGCATTTAGCTGCCTCGATGCCGGGTATGCCTGAGGAATGAGTGGGACAGAGTAGAATAGAAGACATATAGTCTAAAAAAACAAAAGCAAGTGCAGAAGCCCAGCCTTGAGAGCATATGGGTTGTGTGCACCTACCAGTTATCCTTCAGCACTACATTTTTGCCCATACTGAGTGAAACACAACCATATGTTTAGAACCTGTGTTTTTAGGGAAAAACTCTGGGGCCAATGAGAAGCATTGCCACTAGGGGATAAGCTCTATATTTAGATGCAGTACAATCTAATCCCAGGTATTGGATATTCAAACACAAAGTACCCCAGCAGAATTGTTCTATAGAACATAATATCCCCAAACTCATTGCCCAGGCCAAATATTTCCTAATTTACATTGTCCTGTGAAATCTATGCATCTCTCCTGCGGTAATTTCATGTAGGGTTTGTTTCTCTTACCCTCAACCTAGAGAGCAACATGGAACTTCAATCTCTGTGTTGCGAGGGATCCAGGGTTGAGCGTCGGTGTATGTTGAGGTGGGAGAGGCTGGCATGTGGTGGAGGTTGGCATAGTGTAGCACCCAGCCGCTTCGGTACCATCTGTCCACTGTGGTGGTACAGGGGAAGGGCAGCCCCTTATCCACATCTAGAAGGGGGGGGTGGGGTCTGCTGTGTGCGTACGGGCCCTGAGCAGCAAAGGCCAGATGCACAGCAGCATGCAATAAGCCGTAGTCTTTACCTTTGCACATACACGTTTACAATACAGAGAAAGCACAGGAAAAAACAAGCAAATCCTTTAATCATGGGTTTAGCGCATGACTCCAGCTCTGGGGATTTAAAGATAAAATTGTCTATATTGACTCAGAATTTGCATAAAATGCTGGAGAGAATTAATGTCCTTCACTGTTTATCCTTGCTTTTTCCTCCCATTTGACATTAGAGAGGTTCATAACTCTCATTTGCCTGTGATGTCAAATACTTCCACTTCATCACCCAGGAAACTTGGTTTAGCAATTTTAGTCATTCACGATCAGGTTGTTCACTGCTTATTGGTATTTTATTTTTCTCAGAAGTCTTCCAAAGAACTTCTCATTTCAGTCAGGCTCCTGGACCCAGAGTAAACCTCCAAGGTGTGCGTCTGAGCCTATGAGATCACACAGTATAAAAAAAAAGTCCTGTATTTAGCAAGACATTTGTTTTGTTTGTTCTGGTAAAGGAGTAACTAGACAATTTCAAGACATTCATAGCACCAGTAGTCATTTGTGTAGTGTGAGTCAATACATGGCAGCCTAGTCAATGTATCACAAAATACAGCATTTCGATAGAAATTATTAGTTGATGAGTCAAGAGAATACATGAGCTAGCAGAGAGCAAAGTCTGCTCTGAGATCAAAGATGATTACACTTAACATTTTGCCAGAAGCATCTCTGGTAATTGAAATGGGCGAAGCATCAAGCCTACCCCATCCTGCGCTTTGACCCTTTCTGCACCAAGTTAAAATGGGACCGAGAAAGGGCCAGGGCCAGGAGTGCTGCTGGAGAGAAGATGGCTGTGCACCATATGCAGCTGCACAGATTCTTCAGCCAGCACTTTGAGGTCAAATAAACCTCTTTGAAACATGCTTTTCAGGAACACAACGATCTCCCTTTTGACAGCTGACAATTGTATGGTATCCATTGATCCAACAATGCCTGCAAACTCCGAGAGGTAGGCCTTGCTGCAACCGGCTCTTCAAAAATGGGGTCAAGCCCAAGCGAAGGGGTGGTGGTTGCCTGCAGATGCCTTTTGTGTGCAGCGGGAGGTGAGCAGCTCCCCAGAGGGAGGGAGATGACAGTAAGAATTGCATGCTGGCTTATAGCACTAATGCCTGCTGGGTTTGAAGACTTTTACTTGTTGTTAAAGTAGGTGTAATTGTCTGAGGAAAAAATACCGCTTTTAAGTATTTAATGTAGAACATCTGTTCCCATCCCACCCCGTTTGCTGTCAAGGCTTCCAGCTCCTTTGTTCCCCTAGCCCTTTATTTCTCTGCTGGGACACAACCGTGACGCTACCTGCAAAGTGAAGACAAAGTCTCTGATGAGGTTAGGTCTCCTCCATGCTGGCTTTGGCCTTCCTGCCTCCAAATCCATTTCTCTTTTTTCCTTGGCTTCCTGTTGCTTGCTCAGCCTGGCACTTCTAGTTTCACTCTGACTGCTCAGACCCCCCTCTGACCCACAAAATTTCCTCACCATCCCAGTCTGCAAGCTATCAAAGCTTGCCAAAGAGGAGGCATTTTTACCATGTTTGTTGCGTGACCGTACGGCACATGAAAGATCTCTTTGTCTTCAGTTCAGTAGCACATAGGAAGGTCGCGTGTTCATAAAAAGTGCCAGTTGCTTATTTAAGCTGGCAGATATTGAGAGGGTTTAGATACTTCTTCCTACTTCTCAGGGAGTACAGAGGTGAAACACAAATTGCTTTCTTACTGGGTGTTGCTAACATCAACCTTTTCTGACTCTTCCAGGTCTCCATACAAAGTGATACCTGTCGCCACTGGGCAGCTCTCAGGTAAAATGACCCTTTTGAACTGAATTTACTAAGGCTGAATTTGCAAACATTTGCCTGTGGAAGTCACATGACTGCAGCACAAGAAAGAAAGATGACATTGTTGTGGTTGTAGCTACAGCAGAATAAGAAGTGTCTGATCACAGTGTTCTGGAGGAAAGCTGAAGAATTGTCCCTAAGTTTCAAAGTATTTGAGGGTGAGGTGGAAAGGCTGGGGTCCAGGATACTTTCACAGTGCTTAGCTCTGGTCTGAGTCAGCATCACTGATCTCCTGGGGAAAGTCTCACATGGAGCACTGTTCAGGAAGGCAACACAGACTGTGTTTGAAAGCCTGTCCTGCAGTGTTTTGTTAAACGTGTTCGTCTCCCAGCCAGGCTCTGCTGAAAGCTGAGCACAACATCTGAACCCCATGTTATTTCCAAATGGCTGAGGAGAGAGCATAATTTCTGTTGTGGGCATGGTAGCTCTAAGTGTAATAAATATCTAAATGCAC
This sequence comes from Eurypyga helias, assembly GCF_000690775.1. Classification (NCBI taxonomy): domain Eukaryota; kingdom Metazoa; phylum Chordata; class Aves; order Eurypygiformes; family Eurypygidae; genus Eurypyga; species Eurypyga helias. The sequence goes on from NW_010259984.1 coordinate 67,775, forward strand.
CTGACAAGATTAAAGGCAGCCTGGATGAAAGAACACATCTGGAACACATTCCCCAGTGCACAGCGCTGTTGTACTCCACGGGCAGGACTTAAGTGGCACTTCGACCATTTCTCTTTGCCAGCGTCGTGGTCATGCCAGTAGCTCTCAGACACTGGAGCAGAGCATTTGCCTGGGGCAATTCCTGTAGAGCATCTGTCTCACAGTCCCTCTCATCCGTACAGCTGCAGTATCTGCTGCCGCTCGCTCCAAGGCAGCCGGAGCAAGAGCCCTAACCTGTACGCTGCGGAGCTATAGGGAGAGGCTGGGGCAGGGGCTGCAGAAGGGGAGGAGTTGTCAGCTGGGGACAGTTTGGAGCAGTAAAATGGGAAGATAGGAGAGGCAAGGAGCAAAAGGTTAAGATTATATTAGAAACGTAGAGTACACAGAAAGAACAGGAGGGAGCCAGAAAGTCTGAGGCTGGAAAAAGTAGTTTGCGGGAATGGGTGAGGCTCTTGGGACCCAGACAAGGCAGTTTTGCTGGTCCCATCTCGTTGTCTCACTAATGTTAATTGCAGGTCCCACCTCTTCTTCTTGCTTAGGCTCCTGTGTTACACAAAAACCCCACAGTGTCTCACAGCACTGTCTTTTTTTAGATGGGGAGGCACAGGGAACCGAAGCCACCCTCTGAGGTACCTGCATCCGCTGCAGCAGAAACATCTGTAGGAAAAGGGCAGAGCGAGGCAATGCAGGAGGGTGTGCGGGGGGGCGGAGGGGCAACAGCAGGCAGCTGGTCCATGCGGAGAGCAAAGGCAAACAGCAAAAAAGAACAAAGAAGCTAGGAAACTGGTAAGAACTTTGTCACAGTAAGATTTGTTACAAGCCAACAGGTCCCATGTTAGTGATTGCCGCTGTTGCCAGAAGGAGGTGGTCAAAGCTGAGGGATGCACATGACTGGTAAGGGGAAAGAAGTTGTTTCCTAAACTATGTCCTTATTGTAACAAACTCCGCTGAAACAGCATCACTCTTCTGGTCCAGGAGTACGCTAATTGCTTTATCAGATCAGAACAGGTGGGGCCTTAAGTGGTGCATGTTTCTCTGTGTACCGAGTGGTGTGGGTACCCCTTAGCCACTTGCCCCAAGACAAAGACTTCCCAAAGGGGCTGCCGGGGAATGCCACCGTGTTATACCAGCTGGGAAGCTGATCCAAGGGCTTTCTAGAAAATCTGTCTTTTTTTTTTTTTTTCCCTAACATGAAGTTAACCATATATTTTTATAAGATCATGTATGACTTTTTGCACTCTCCCAGGGCCCTCATTTTTCACCCCAGCTGACAGCACACAGCTCTGCTTGTGCAGAGTGCAGCTCACTGTGTCAGCAATGTCTGTCTTCCCTCCCTGCATTTTATAAAACAAGGATTTCCACAGATCTAAGCTGAAAAGGGCAAGAAAAATTCTGGTGGTGAGTTGCCATAGCGTAAGACAGACTCTGCTGTGGAAAGAGGAAGAAAGTTGAACTGTGATGGAACTAATGTTCCTTGGTATCTGTTTTTCTTTCACATGGGTTGTCATTAATCTTAAACATTCCTGACATTTTGCTGAGAGTAGGAAGAATAAACAGAGTGGGAAATTGTTCCTCTTCATTAAAAGAAAAAAAAAAAAGAGGCTGTTGTAGCCTTCACTTCTTAAACAACTGTGCCTGCGTGATTCTGCTTCCCAAAACAACTTGTTCAAGTACATGCCAAAAAGGGGTTCACCTCAATTTTCACAGCAGTGGGAGGTTATGCACCTCTTTTCAGAAGTCTCCCAGGCAGCTGGAAAATTGTGATGCATGCTTCAGTGGAACAAAGACTGCAAAAGGTGGGACTGGAAACTACGATCTTTGGGGAGGAAAATATAAGCAGTGACTTTTATCCAGCAGAGGAGATATCCACCGGAGTCCTCCTAAGAAACCATTCTTCATTTCCTGGCCATAGTCATGGGAGAAGGTTGGAATTAAAAAAATTATTATTCCAGTGAGTGTCCATTGGATGCAGCGGTGATTGCCATATCACCACGGGGTCAGCTGTCTGCAAGGCAAAGGCGGGGGCCCCGCTGGCTGGCTCTGAGCCTGTGGGACCATTCCATCATGTGCTGTCCCTCCTCCCACAGCCCCCCACCAGCAGGCTATCCAAGCAGAGCATCAAACCCCTGGTGCCAAACCCTTCCTTCTCTCTGAGGTGTTTAAACTCCCAAGTTAATTGAATGGGCATCTTCTCCCTGCCGACAGCGGAAAGGCTCTGAGCTGCTTCCTGGAGGTGGAACAGGCTCAAAACTCGCAAACTGATGGCTGTGTCATGGCTGTAACGAGAACAGTTCAAGCACTCTGCAGTATTGCTGGAGATGCCAATTAAATGAACAAATCCCACTAGCAGCACACTCTTGAGAAATAAAATTGAAGTCTGTTATGTTTCTGATAGTGCAGTGAAAAGGAACTATTGTGGAGCCCAAGTGAGCCTGATCCACCGTGGTCCCATACAGCAGTGAAACATGCAGAAGGGTTTTCCTACCGCTCCAGAGTTAGGGCAGCAAAACACGCAGGCGGCTGAAGGAGCCCTGAAAGATCTCACCAAGGAGGTCGCCTGAAAGATGTGCCGAGCTTAGCCCCAGCTGTCTGCCTCCAGCTTGTTCCGCTGTGTCCTTCAACATAAGCATCCCCTCATCCCTGCGGAATTGGGAGTGGAAACCCAAAGGGAGCAGTGCCCGATCAGGACGGAGGCCAACATGCGGGGAGAGCTTGCCACCTGACAGTCCTTGCTCAGCAACCTCGGTGCTGGGGAACCCCACCAGCATGCTTCACGGCCACTCAGCTGGGCAGAGGCTGTCGGTAGCCCCTTTGCCTCCTGCTTCACTTGCCATCCAGATATTTGCCTTTTCAACTAATGAGCTACCTAGCACTTGCACAGAGGAAAACCCACGGCCTCTCCCCATGGATATCGCCTTGTCGCGGGGGAGCCAGTTCAACCAAAACCTGTGTAGCTGCCTGCTAGAAGACCCACATCTGGGTGCTAGCCCTGCCTTGCCCGCTGCTGAGCCCACCGACAGCGGTCCGTGGGGACCTCTTTTTTCCTCCAAATGATTAAATGTACAAGATTTTGTGCAGATTGCTGTTGGTAAAGCGACAGAAGCTTGTCACTGTGTCTAAATCTTCTCATTCTGGGATGTCTTTCCTTTTGGAGGCATATTCACACTTGCAGCTCAAGCAAGAGAGAAAAGGCAGAGACTGTGAAAGAAAAAAAGCTTGTGCCTGCTGATCCTTACATGCATCCCACATGGATACGTGCATCAGGATGGGGGCAGTTGCTCAACTGCTTCAGGATTACTCACATAGGCAGGGACTTGCATGCGGCAGCCCGAATTAACCTGAGCTGTCAGGAGAATTCGGTGCTTGATATGACGTGATTCACGGATGTGGGCTTGGGCTTTAAGCACACCCCTTCCTGAGGCTTTTGTCCACCTAGCTGTTTCTTTTCTTAAATTCTTCTGATTGCCCAGATCCAAACAAACCACAGAAAGGGAAATACACAGGAGCCTGAGCCAGAGGCACAGGCACACATGAGAAAGAGACCGTGTGGTAGGAATTCACCAGCCTGACGCTGGCAGGTGCCCACATCCTCCCAGTTTGGGCACAGCAGAAATGATGGGGGAAACCAACGCACCCCTATGACCCCAAGCACTCCCTGCTTGCACCCCAGTGAGGCTGTCGGGATGGTGAGGGAAGTCGGGGTTGTGGCTCTCTGGCCGTGATCCCAGCGGGTAAAACGGAAGAAGAAGAGTCACTGCCAAGCGGGGCGGTGCGAAGCAGAGGGTGCATGCCAGTGGGTCATAAGCCATCTGTGTCAGTGCATGTGTAACCCAAGCTGTCCCAGTGTGTCTCTACTCCCTGTGTTGCAGGGAAGGTGGGCGCTCACTGTCCGCCCTCCGATCCGGCTGCGGTGGGAGTCGCAGGAAGAAGTGCTGCTGCCCTATTCCCCCACACCCACTTTCTGCCCAGACCTACTGGAGACGGGGCTGCTGGGCAGGAAGGCAAAGTGGCTCTGTGATGCCCTGGCCAAGCTCCCTGCTGAGCTTGGCAGGGGCAAGCGGATGAGGAGCCAAAGTCTCTGTGCCCACAGCAAGCGCGCGAATAAGCCTTGGGAAGCCAGGGGAGGCCTGAGCTGGCCCATCTCCTGCCCGGCATTACGCCATTGCAGCACCTTCTGGAGGGGGGTTTTCTAATTTTCACTTGTCAGCTCTAAAACACCCTGCGTATTGTTCAAAAATCTGTCTCTCTGAACACCTGCATCTGCAAACGTGGCACACTCGCAGTGCCGGGGGCGGGGGTGAGCTGAGAAGAGGGTCACTGTTGGCTCTTGGGTTACTGCAGGCAGGAGCTGGCGACCCTCGGCAAGGTGCATAGGTTGCAGCTGCCCATGCGACACGCAGAAGGATTTTCTTGTCCCGGAGGGAATAGCAGCCAAACAAATGAAGCAACTGAAGGGAAAAGCCTGCACCTGGGCTATCAGCCCTGCCCAGAGGTATTAAAAAAGAAGACAGAGGGTAATGAGGGGAGTAAAAGGACACCTAGCCTTCCTGTTTTACAAAGGAGTGGAGAAGAGAGACCAGGTGATGTTGGTGTGATGTCTCATTTTCTTCAGAATCAGGGGTTAGCAGAGGTCTTCCCCTCGGAAAAGAACAGGGCAAAGAAATGGATCTTTGTCTCTTTAAGATGAGACGAACTGCCACTCTTAGTCATATATCTTTACTGCACCCTAGGGTTATAAAAACATACATCTTCATTTTGAAAGTCTTTTATTACATCCATAAACATCAGATTGCAGCTGACTGTTCCGTGGATGAGAATGTCCTAGTACTCCAAGTGAGTTTTGACAGGGGGAGGGAGTGAAAGTAAGATTGTTGGGTTTGGTTTTTGGGTTTGTTTTTTTTTTTTTACTGGAACGGTGTTTATAGGGAACGTGTCAGTCTCTGGCATGCTACAGCCACTGTCAGAGAGCTGAGCAGCACCAAAGTGAGAGGACACGGGTTTCTCTGCTTATTCTTACCGTTGGACTTGGGTGCCATCCCAGGTGCTGCATACGGTAAGCTTTCCGCCTGCCTTAAATAGGGCGCCGCGTTTGCTTTTTTTTGGAGCTTGGGTTTTCAAGTGGGTTTGTGAGAAAACTGAAAAATGGGTCTCTGTGAAAAGAACTAATCTCTTCATTTGCTCTGCTAGCCACTCTGCTGGGAGTTGGATCACGGGGGGGGAAACAAGAAGACGGAATTAGATCTGAGGCTTTTGGAGCACAGAGTGCTTGCTCCGGTTTAGAGACACGGGGGTAACAGCCAGATCGCTTTGACCAGAAAAGCAAATGATCTTGACAACTATTTCTGACATCTCTAATACCTGAGGAATTGCAAATCCTTTCAACAGGTACAAGAGCTGTTATTGAGAAATATGTTGTAAATGCCGAGCTCTATTTCTGCCTGAACTGTTTTGCCTGGGCGATTGCACTCGTGAGGCATCATTCTCCCTCGGGCAAGTGCAAGGAGTAGGTTCAGAAATGCCATCGGGGTATTTCTGCGTAGGGCGTAAATGGGTGTTCCGTAATCTGTGGTGATTACATGAGAGCATGCAATGTTTCAATTCCTTGAGCGTGAGAAACCAAGACTACATCCACACTGCAGGCACGGGAACGACTGCAGCACAGTGCAGTTTAAATTAGCTGCTGGGGGGAAGTAGGAGCAATCTCGGAACAACAGCTCACAGCTCAGCAAAGGTGATTTATGCTTTCCCTGTCTGTGTGAATACAGTGTGGACAGACTGAAAGATGTGAAAACATTGCTATCATACTTCTTCCTTCCTTCCTAACACGTACTGTCCCTGGAAATCTAGTGTTTTTTAAGGACTCTTGCTTTTCCCTGCGTTAGGGATTGCAATCCCGTGATGATCTCGGGAAAGGCTAGGGCTTACCAGGCTGACTTTTCCAAGCTGGCTGAAGTGCCTGAGCACTGGAGTTGGCAGTGGGAGGTGGGGAGCTACCGGTTCAAGTGCTCCCAGCATGGCTGCTGCAGCTCGGGCAGCAATGAGATCCCCATGGGTGCTTCCCTGTGGCAGCTATGCCCAAGTTATGCTCTCCAGGGAAAAGGGGTTAGGGAACTTGTGCCCTGCTACGTCCAGCCCAGAAACTGGAAAGCGCAGACCTCGTTCTTCACGGATAATCACTTTGACAGCTCACGTTTTCCTGAAGTTTATGCATAGCAGTACAATCCTTACGAATTTTCTCCAAAAACTTGGTGTCCAGGATAATATCCCAGTGCAAATCTGGAAAACAAGCTGGGTTTTCTTGTGTTGATTAGGTGTTGCGTTGTTCGCGGGCACTGTGGCACGGTGTGCCGATGGTGTAGAGACAGCCGCGTGAGCCAGACCTTTCAAAAGCAGACGGCGATTCTGGCTGTCCCACCCAAGAAATGCGAAAGCGGTTTCCTTTCCAGAGAGTGCTGCCTTAAAACAAGCCACCTCTCAGAGACCCAGCACTCCTTGACTGTAATCTGCAGGCAGAGGAAGGTGGGTGAGACGAGGCGTCATTCCCAAATTCTGTCACTGTCCAAAGGACCAGAATGACTTTTTGGCTAAATGCCTCATCACCATAACTGGAAGTCTGTGGATGCCACTTTTCGGGATGGGGGGTGGGTTGAGGGTGACTTCTTTCCTCTGTCATTTTCTGTTATGTTTCCCTCCTTTTTTTTTCAGAGAAAGAAGAATTGTTCCAGAATTTACTGGGACAGATTGCTGAGCAGTTCTCAAGGTAAGAAGCTGAACACCATTATTAATTTAAAATACTATTTCTCTTGTCAGCCTGAAGTGAAATTTTCAGAAGAGTCAGAGGGGCATTTAAAAACTCTTTCAAATCCCATTCTTCCTGCCAAATTTAGGCCTGGTACACATTATTTCCTGATGATCAAATACAGTATCTTAAACCAAAACCAATTTTAGTTATTATCTTTGATCTAAAAAGGAGATGAAGTATTAAATATAAATGTTCCTATTGTGCTCCTGCCCTCTTAGAAAGCAAAAGAAATGTTTCTTTGTTGAACCGTCAAATCATCAGATTTGTTTAATTTTCCCCTTTATCACCCAAACGTGTCTCTCCTGCAAGAGGATTTCTGAACATCTGCATAGCTGTTTAATTTATTCCAGCTGTTTTCAATAAAACAGATTAATCCCACCACAGCTCAGCAAATCCCCAGCATAACTCAAAAGGAGGGGGGCTTCAGAGTGTGCAAACACCAAGATGCTGCTGTTAGGCGAAGCATTATCAATTTAACTTTGCTTCCCTAGGGGGTACAATAACAAGTCACTGCGGAGAGAGGGGGTGATGAAGTGTTGCACAGCCACAGTACGTTCCCAGGGCCATAACAAAATCATTTGTTGTTAATTTTTCTGAAAACTAAATTCGTGTGTATTTTCTGCCTAAATTTTAGCATCTCCATGGAAAATATTCTTTTCTTTATGGCAACCACTGTTGGACTGCTCAGTCCTCTGAAAAATGTAGACATTTCTAGGAGAAGCCTTTTGCACGTAGGGTCGGTACGGCACTAAATCTATAACATTAATACATGAGGGTTTTCTTTTCAGGGTTTTTAAAATCAATGAGCTGAAAACGGAAGTAGCTAATCACTTGGCAATGCTGGAGAAAAAGGTTGAATGTGAGTGTCCCTTTATTCGTATCACAGTGGGAAATGGTGCGTCAGAACTCCCTGCCTCGCTGTCCTCGCTGTACCCCCACCCCCACCCTGCTCCTCACAGGCCCTCTGCCTTCTCCAGTGGCTCGTAATTTGGCTGGCCTTGAGCCTGCCAGCCGGGCTGGGGCATGGGGAAGGCGGGAGCTCATGGTGGCACCGGCTGGCGGGGCAGGCCCGCGGAGGGACACCTGCCTCGGCAGGCATCCGGAGTGCCCTGGCGAGCTCCCCTTCAGGGCCCATCAAGCCCCCCACCAAGCTTTGGGCCTGGGCCCACGACTGCCTGATGCCATCTCCTTGCAGCAGAGGGTCTCCACTGCCCACCTCCCCGTCCTCCAGCTCCAGGCCCCTCGGCCTGCCCTCCCACGTCCCCTCATGCCCTATCCCTCACTCCCAGCCCCTCATCACCTCACCTGCACCCAGCGGTGACCCCCCCTTTGCCTCTGCACAAGCATTCCCTGCAAAACACCCCCCCCAACACACCTATGCCCCAGCGCTTGCTGCCATATTCTGCAATGAATTAAAGGGGTACTGCAGCTGCCTGCCGTCTGCTTTAAGTTAGATATTTGCACAGGCCAAACGCGTTGCCTTGCGGACAGACTTTCTCCTTTCAGAAACCCATTTGCTGCGTACGAAGCAGCTGGGGGGTGCTTGCTGCCAATGGGGGCCAAGCACCCAGACCCGCCTGCATTTCTGCTCAGTGCCATGTCACACACTCTGCTCTGCTGGGAAAAGGCCGGACACGGGGTGAGGCCCTTCCCGCGGCACGCGTGCATGTTGCACGTGCAGCACAAACACACCCCAATACTGCAGCATCCCTGAATGGGCGGCGTGGCACAGGTGGAAATACAGCTGGAGGGCACCTCGCGGCATCCCCAGGGGCGGTAATTTCTGGGCTAAGAAAGCGGGCGTTCCCCCCTCACTGGCCATGTTGCTTGGCAGACTACTAGACAGCATCAATTCCCTCGCTTGTTCAGCGTGTTAACAGCAATACAACTGTATTCAGTCACCGTGCAACAACCAAGTTAAGTCCATCTAGTCAAAGAGCTCCTTTTCTGTAGTTCTTTTGTTTCTGTCCTCCATGCAGCATCTGACTACTTGTTTTTTCAGTATGTTATGGAGAACACAGGCCCCAGAAAGGCAGAGAAGGGGTGTGAACAAGGCACTGTGGCACAGCACCGTTTTTGACACCAAAGGCCACATCCTCGCTCGTATGCAGCACTTAAGTCAGGACCAGGCAAGAGTCTTCCCCGGCACTATAGCTGCAGAAAGCACTTGCTCACTAGGAGCTGGCTGGAGAAAAAAAAGAATTTCTGTTTTGTGAAAGAAGTTGTTTTCTTGAAATTTCCCCCCGACCATAGGCTACCTTGACCCTGCAGCTGCTGCATCAGACTGATGCCTTTGTCAACAAGGAAACGAACAAATATCCTTATTCAAAGTGCAGCTGCAGGGGAACCTCTCCCCGAGGCCACCCCAGCCACAGGCTCCTGGTGTGGTGGGAGCCTTCTGGTGATATCCATGGAGGGAGCACCGTACAGCGTGCCTATCCCCAGCACAGATCTCTGCAAGAAGCCTGGGTAGCAATCCCTCCCAGGCTGCTTGGCTGTCATTTACCCGAGGCTCCACTGATTTATTCTTTTGTCCAATCGAAAAGAAAGAAAGGAAAGAAGAAAGAAAAATTATCTCAGTCACTTTGTATTTTCTGTGAAACTTCTGACCAAGTCCAGTCCTCCGGGCCAAGAGCCATGGACTAGAGCACATGAAGCAAGCATTCCTGTGGGTCTTCCTATCCCCTTGGCAGCCCAGGCAAGCACCTCCCCCAGCCAGCTAAGGGCTGCTGTCAGCCACTGGCTCTCCCCGATGACACCCTGGGACCCCAGGTTGCACCCTGCAGACACGCTGCCTGTCAGCGCTGGCAGCCCACGGCAGCGGAGGGAGATAACGAAGTATTACATGCCGCTGCCGGCGGGGACAGGTTGTGCACTTGCACCCTCCGGCACTTCATTGCTGGTTTAGGGAAGGCAGCGTACCTAGAGGTGCTGTGCTGTGCAGGTGAACAGAATTCACTGGTCCCTAGATGAAGCTTCTTTCTGGAAGTGGGTCTTACCACCGATGGAAATAGCAGCAGATGTAGCAGTCTGCTGCCATTCTGCCTGAGCACTCGCGATCCCGTCTCCAGCAGCCTCAGCCTGTGGGAAGGAGCTCCCTGGGTTGCCTGTCTACAAGTGCACTCATCTGCTAGAAATCAGACTTCCAGAATCTGCAACAGAGCCAAATCTACATCATTTTGAAATAACCCCAGGCTTTCATGTTTAAAAAGCAAAACTGTTGGGGGGCAGGGAGTGTCCAACCTCCCTACTCCAGCTGGGCTCCCAGTGGGTGCTTTAGAAGACATGTTTCAGTGCTGGATTTAGCCCAAGGATTTTAGACAGCACAGGGTCTTTTCAGAAGGTATTTCTTGCTGCAAAATAATATAATGTGCCCTTAATCAGCACACATGACAAGGCCATTTATCATCTGTGAGCCAAATGTGAAAAGAATTGTGCTTTTGTTTTGCCTGTTCTCTTACCTCCTTCGGAGATCCATTTTCCACCACTTTCACATGTGATCTCCAGGATTTCTTCCCCAGGGGGAATGTGTGTGTGGGGATAAATGCTCATGACAGCACTACATCTGCACCTCACATAAAATGTTCTCAGCTTCCTTCCCATTACTGTCTAGAGACCACATCAGAGAGATGTGTTTTCAAGGAGCCAAATCTTTTAACTGATTTTCAAATCCCATCTAAATCTTGCGACTTGGAAAATGCGTCCACTCAGGGCAAGCATTTGGAATGCTTTGTCCTGTGGCTTGACTTACTCTGCTCCGGTGTTCACAGAGCAGCCCACACATGAATAAGGAACCTGGTAAAAATCCTGTACGATTTGTAAGCATCTCACATCTACCTTAAGAAAATAATTATGTAAATTCTCTCCTCCCCTGGAGAGGTTTTGGAAGAAAACTGAAGAGATGCAACACGAAAAAATGCTCAGGGCTGCCATTTTTCACCATAACTCCTCTTCTCTCTGCAGTTGCCTGTCCCACTTCCCTGTTGGTTTGATAACCCTGCTTTGCTCCTACTGCTTCAAATAGGCGCTGGCTACCATTTAGACAGCTTGGCAAATGGGCTACCCACAAACTTCTCCAGGATGAACGCACCAAGGTGGTACGTCACAGCGCAGGGCCTGCAGGTCAGCTGCAGCTCATCATCAACAGCTGAGCTGAGTACCAAAGAAGTCCAGCCAGATATCCAGAATGAAGTTACTGAATAAGTAGGACAGCATCTTGCCTGTATCATCACATTGTGATCACGCAAAGAAAATGCTTGTAATGATGCTGGACATAAAAACATTAACCTGGAAATGGGATTTTTAAATGGAGGGTGCCCCTGTAATCAAGCATAAATCAAAACCTTTTCCCTTTCCTCTCCTAATATGTGGCTTTTTGGACTCAGCTCACACACCTCTCTATTTTTCCCCTTTCCCAGTTCCAACAGCAATCTTTGCTGTTACTAGCATAAAGAAAATAAATCTGAGGTCTCTGCTTATCTACAGAGTTGTGCCCTTCCAAGGCAGTTTTTTATCACTTACATGCTACCCTCCAGATAAGTGTGATTTTGGCTATTATTTTCTAAGAAAGTGGCTGAATACTGATTGTACGATTGCACATTCCCTTGAGTTCCCTGAACCACAGCTTGTCCATGCAAACAATGAGTTCAGTAAAGAAATGAGCTGTGAAATGATTGCATATGGATGACATGTACTTAATAAATAGTGCTGCATTATGTCCTTGAGCATGCTGATAGTTCAACGAGAGGGAAGGAAAAGGGAGAGTATTCTCATACTTGCACCGCGTCAGGTTCTCACGGCAATGTGGAATGAAGTGCATTGCTGCATAAACAGGCAATCAAACTTTTTGCCTTGTGGCTCTCATAATTACATACAGAATGGGAATATAGGATTTCTTGTGCCACATGCAGAAATAACCTTTGATTACAAAATTGATTGTCAAAAAGTGACAGATCTTCAATACCAAAAAAAAAAATCGATCATTAGAGCAAAACTTTCAACATTTCTCTCTCTCCTGCATTCTCACTTCGGTTTCTCTGTAGCTAGCAATGCCTCTCAGAGCTCCTTAATGCTCTGCATGAACTTTCAAATTAAAACCTTTTATCTTAATGGGAATTCTAATCCTACCGGGACTTGTTTGCCTAGCTGCGCTTATCATCCCATCACGGGAGGGTTTTCTTTCTGCTCAGGATTTCCTTTGAGTCGTGTTCTACAGCAGACAAGTGAAGGCACCAGAACAGCCGACTGCTGCTAACAATCACAGAAAAGCTGAGACGTTATAGCCGTTCTGTGAATTAAAATACTGCAGCTATTATCTAAAATTGGCAGCAGAGAATTCCCATAGGTTTTCAAGATAATATCGTTTTGGCAGCACCTGCATATGTAAGAACCGGGGCAGACTGTAAGCGCTCGCTGGCTCACTGGATAAGCCCGCTGCTAAAGCCCTTTGAAATTTTGCACAATTGTGAAACAAGATCCTTCGACTTTTGCCATGGTAACGCCCCTGTTGTTTTCCTTTGTTGACAGTGGAAGGCCTGAAAGTAGTGGAGATTGAGAAATGCAAGAGCGACATTAAAAAGATGAGGGAGGAAATGGCAGCGAGAAGCAGCAGGTAAGTTCTGCTTTGGACCTAACCAAAGAAATAAGCATCTGGTTTCAAACCCTAATGCAACATTTCCGCAGAATTGAGTTACCTTCTGGGCTTAGAAGTAAAGGAGCAAGGAAACCAATAACCATTAAGGACAGTGGCTTTAATTTAACATTTGGAGATCTATAGCCATTCATCTGTTAAAATAGCCTGGGCCGCGGGAATAGAGAAAAAGGTCTTGCAACCAAGAGTTGTTTTTCACCACAGGCAATGGGAATTCTTCATCCAGATTTACTAGGAGAGAGGGAAAGGGAAAAGAACTTCTGTGAAGTGCAGTGTTTGGTTGGAAACCAGCTAGCGCTCAAATCAGCTCCAATATATTCTGGGAAAATATCAAATAAATATGTAGCAGCCCTTCTAATTATGATTTCATGCTATTATAAAACATCCATTTCAATTTCAACAAGAAATTGGGAATTTACTTCTAATTCAAGGGCTCACTGTGATTGTGAAGCTTGGTTTCGCTGTAGTAAAAACAACAGCAGAAAAAATTGCATTTTGTACGGTACGCGGTCTCAGCTGGAAAGCCTGCCCCCGTGTCACTGAAATACCCCATTAGGACAAACAAATCTTCACCGTGAGATTATGAATACTTCTGGGAAGGTTGCTGAAGAGGGATATGCTGTCTAGCTCAAAGTGTGGGTGAAGGGGATTTTTCTCAGCAAATGAAACTATGCCATCTTGACAGCCTCTCTCTTTTCCTTCATTTGGGGTCAAATTCTCTGACCCTTAATCAAAGCTGTTTCCTATTGAGGGCAATGGTAGATTTGCTAAAAGAATTAGGCTTTATAATCACGCACTTTTATAAATTTTGCTATCCAGATATGTCAGGAGGCACAGTGTTAATACACTCCTGTTAAATTTGAGGCCAATTCAGCTGTCATACTAGTATAAATGCAGAGCAACATTATTAACCTCAGGTCTGCTCCAGATTTATACCGGTGGGATGGGTTGCAGGTTGCCCCAGGACTTGCATCATTTCTTGTTGGGGTGCGTGAGGAATTCTCATTAGAAAAATCAGAGCTCAGACTGGGAGCAAACGCGAAAGCACGTATGCTGCTTTGTGCCGGCTGTGATGGGAGCGACGTGTGTGCCCTTGCATGTGTCTTTACTTTTCCTCGACTGTCGTGGGGAGCTGGCAGGGCTGCACTTACCAGCGTAGCGACGTACGAGCAGACGGGGAGTTAGAACCCAAAAAGAAGTTATGACCGCTTCCCGTTCACCCAGTTGCCACCACATGCGCCAGGAAGTACGAGACTGTCCCAGCAGCAGCCGTGACTCATTCCTGTCCCAGATCTTGTCACCTTACAGTCTGTACTTTGCAGTATCAACAGCAAGCTGTTAACAAGAAAAGCAGGAGTGGGGAATGCTGTGTCTGCCCAGTGCAGCTGGCTCCAGCTGAGGTGTAGTCTTTGCGGACAGCTTCTAGCGGGATATGACAGCCGCCAAAAGCTGGAAGCCAGCATGGAGCGTGATGCTGGAAAGCTGTGGTGAAATGGGTGTGGTGCTCCACAGCAGGTAGTGCTGGGCAGAGGCACCCAAGCTAGCTTGCTCTGAGCTTGCACTGCAGAGCTGCTTTAGCCGAAGTGGGAGGTTAACTTACCCTGCTCAGCATCATTGTGCTCTATCGGTGTGGCAGGTCGCAGCTCTTTGTGGTTGTCTTGAGTTGAGTCTTCCTCTTCTCGGCTGCACAAAAGCTCCTCGTCCTTGCACAAAATTCTGCCCATAGATTATCTGTACCCTAAGGGCTTGGGTCTCACAGCAGCAGCTAGACCTGGCCAGGTTCAGCGTACAACCAGGGGTGGCTACAAGGCACCTCTTCTTGCTATGAGGGTGAGGAAAGGATGCTCCTTCATGGCTGGCCATTAAGAGGGACCCCGTCGGGAGCTGCCGAGGAATGAGCTGTGGTTCCCTCTTCCTGAGAAACCACAGCTCTGCAGGAGCCATGCCACTAGCAGGCGGTGACACCAGCCTAGGGGTGCTTCAGCACAGAGCAGCTGAGAAAGCTGTCTCCCATTGGCATGAGATACGGGTGTGCTGAGGGGGGACAGAGGCATCCTAGGACAAATGGAAATGGTTTTGCTCCTGTGTAGACCTGCCATCCTTTGTGCAATGTCCTTTGCTATAATAATAGGACATGACAGTTGCATTAGAGATCACTTGAAATTTAATTATTGTATATAAGTATGTGTGAGTGCCTATATTCCTTCAATAATATCACAGTGTACACAGCTGTATTCTTATATGTTTATGTATTCTTTTGTGAGACTTGCTGTCACATTACCAAACGAGAGTAAGGATGAACAGCTAAGTTTATAAAAGTACTCATACACAGTGAATTGTGCACCTCTCCAGAAGAGCAAAGTAGGCCCACTTTCATCCCCTCGGGTTGCTTTTTTTGCTAGTCTGGCTTTCACGCTCACCTCTGGCAGAGGCTAATAACATTGTGGTGTCATTTAAAGTCATGATCATTTGCAGATAACAGTTTTACATTTGGAAAGGTCTGATGCATCCTGTCTCTGGTGTGTTCCCCAGTGTGGTAGGATGAAGGCTTCAGTGTCTTACTACAGCTGGGAATTACAGATCGTTGGCTGACCCTCAGCTAACCCTGGCAGCCAGTTCCAATTAGGGCAAGGAATGCCCCAATCTCCCTGGTTTTATTCTACTAATACTCCTCACAGTGGAGTTTTGAGGAAACAGCTTTAGAAACGATTAAGTCAGCTTTTCACCAACTGAGAATCTCCTTAAACAGGGCAGGAAAAGGCAGCTGGGTGAAGCCAGCTGACCACCGTGAACTATATGATGTAACTTTTGTGGGATTCAGACAACACCACCAGAAATGATGGCAGACATCAATGTGAAGAGGGGAAAAGTAGAGAGACCTGGACTAATTCCCAAAGGAGACAAGAAGCACTTTAAAAAACAAACAAACAAACAAAACCCCAAACACAATACAGAATATGAAAAACAATTTAAAAAGGGACAAATTAAGTTAATGGAATAACTTAATTGGCTTCTTTGGAGGAGTTCTTTTAGCTTCATTTGGCAGGAGGCTTTAAAAATGAGAAAGGGTAATCCAAGTATTAAGACTAGAGGGATAAATGCAAAATCAAGCAGACCAGCTTCACATGAGAGTTATTAAAGTCCATGTGACCAACTACCTGGGAAACAGAATGTTAAATTAAAGTATCATGATTGCCATGGGTGATACCACAGTGCTCTTAGTTTTAGTGTGTCCCCCATGGCTGTAAGGGAAGAAACTGCTCTCGCACTGCAATGCAGCAGCCCACATGTTCCACAAGAGCTGTAAGGCTGGCATGCACCCTCGCCGGCACGGTCCTCCACTCAGATGGGATAGCATCAGCCTGACGCTTCCATATGCAGACAAAGGAAGAGTCGAGAACTGACAGTGGGTGCTCGTGTTAATAACCAAACAAGTGCTAATTACCTGTAATTGCTGGCAGCAGGTCCCTTCCTCCAGGAGCAGGTAGCCAAGCAGACTGTGTCTGAAGGGCAGCAGGAAAGGTGGTCGTGCCATCCAAACAGGTGATCTTGCCCAAGCTATCACCGAGGCCTGGAGCTGGGCTGCAATAAGCCATGGGATCAGTGGGTGCCCATGCTAGTAAATAAGTACAGGTATGCCAGAGTCCATACTCAGCGTGGCCCCAGGCAGGGCTCTGCCATCCTCAGACAGGATGCCTCATCCTCTTGCCACAGACAGCAAGCTGCTCGCTGAAAGTTACTTGGGTTAAATTGGAGTGGGTATCCATGGATACTTGTCTGAAGAGAGACACTCCTTGCTTGAGTTCAAATAGATGGAGAATGGGTGACAGGAGTGTTGCACAAGGGGAGAAAATCCTACAGAGGATCACACTTCCAGAACGTTTGAGCTACACCACATTAGCAAGGGACAGGGGTAATTCCACAAGCGATGCCTACCAAGAAATCAGAGTGCTTTTGGCATTTTTCAACGCACTGCAGTTCTCTTCCCACAATGTTAAGAGCTCAATATTCCATTTCAGGACTAACTGTCCCTGCAAGTACAGCTTTTTGGATGAAAACAAGAGGCCGACTCCCCGGCGCGATGTACCATCCTACCCAAAGGTACCACGCAATGCTTCCTCTTCCCAGAATCCTACCACATGCTTGCCACCCTGACAAGTGCTGGTTTACAATGCATGTTTCCCTAGCCATCTACCTCCTAGTCATTCTAAACTCAGGGCCTGATCCAAAGTCCCTGGAAGCTGATGGAAAAAGCTGTCATTGCCTGCAGCGACTTAAAGTTGGATCCTCAGTAGTCTTTTAATACTTGAAAGCTCATTGGTGTTTGAAATGTTAATGAACATTTGCATTCAGCAACATTTAACGTTTTTCTGTCTAATTATATTTGTTTATTCTCTGTGCTCGTAGCAAACAATCAAAAATAGCCTATAATGTTGTACTCTAATTGAAAATAGGGCTGCTGCCTGTTTTCTCCTAATGGATTATTTTTTAATTTAAAAATTAATTTATGGAGATGCTTCACTTAGGGAAACAGAGATAAAATGCGACATTGGATTCTCTCCAGAATGATTCATTGTCCCTGTGAAAATAAGTTAATGTATTTGCTAGAGAAAACAGTAATGCTTGAAGAAGAATGTCTACTGGGCAAGTACCAGTACAAATCCTCAGTGATGAACGAGGCTGAAACCATGAAGCACACAGGATCTTTAGTCCTAGTACTGGCAGTCCTTGCCCACGGGAATTATTCAAAGCTACCAGCTTATGTCTGCTCAGTGCCCAGCTCACACCGAGACAGAACACCAGCTCACACTCGTGCAAATCGTAGTTTAACAGTGGGCATTTGCCTGCACACATCATAGCTGGCTGAGCCGCTCTGCAGTTCACGTGGTCCGGTGTGATGCCGGTGTAGGATATGGACACATATCCTGGCTTATTTGTCTTCAGGGCCTTAAAAATCAACAATTATAAGTTCTGCTGTTTATTCTTCTCTGCCTAACAAAAGTGACCACTAGGTCTCTGAAGCAGACATCAAGAGACTTGCATTTCTTTTAATTAACTTCTGCCCAAGTGGCTTGTGCTGCTGACACTAACACATGGTTTTGTAAAACGTATCAGTTCTAAAAGTTATTTCTTCCCTTGATAAGTATGTATAGCAGATCAACCTTTGACCTACTGCTATGATATTAGGATCTTGAATTAATAACAAGTGCAGCGAAGAGTTGTACCAGGTGCAGAGTAAACTGTTAGTCTGTGTTGTCCCTAGACCAAAGATCATAGGAGTTTTGGTTTCAGAAGTTTGGGTTCTGTTTGACTGATTTGCAAAATTTGTTATGCCTTGCCAAGTGCTGGATTTGTCCAATGTCACTTAGGCTAGGAAGTGATGAGTACACTGAAAGAAGATGTCTTCACAACACCGTTATCAAATAACAGATCTGTACTGCTAATTCACACATTTCTTGCAGAATGTCATATTAAATGTACATTATGTAGGCAAATGCAAAAATCATTGCCTTCTCAAGAAGGAAAATTAATCTTCAGTGTTAACCTTCTTTGGATTAAGTATCAACTGTTTGATGGCTCAGAAAATTTCATTCACCTGCTTAGTACAGTAAACCCAAACTAATTAGAGACAGCCATGGTAAATGAGCCAATTAAAGCTACAAGGTTTTAGTGTTCAGAAAGACTCTGATCAATGAAGTCTTGAAAATATGATTCAGTAGAGTGCAGATCTCCCCTGCTCTTTTAACCCCCCACATTAGTTTTTTTTCATTTTGTATACAAATCATAACGGGCCATTGAGCTTGATTTTGGTTTAAGCCTCTGAGCATAACAGTAAAAAATCACTTCAATCTTGCAGGCTGGCAACCTATTTGAAAACGTGGGCGTTCTTGAAAAAATACTCAAAATGAGAGTATAAATCATCTGAAAGTAAATATATCATACCCACCAGCTAATTTAACGCTATCAGCATAGACACTTCACACCATCCAGCCATGACTGGCTGCACTGAGTATCACTGATGCTCTGCAGGCAGCAGAACCAGTTTGGATCTGTGCCCTGCGTCCCTTATATCCCTTTGCTGGATATACCCACAACCTCATCCATAACACCTCCGTTCTCCTCTCTTTTCACCCAAACCCTCCACCTCCCCTCGCCCTAGGGATCTCCACCTATCAGCAGCCTGCCAGCGGATGCCGTGGCAGGCATCGAGCTGCCTGAGGGCTTCCTGCCCCCCACATGCGGGCATCCTGGTGTGACCATGAGCAGCCGGTGGGGAGGGAAAGAAGAGTTGGGCAGGCAGAGTTGCTCTGTCCTTGGGGAATATGGCTAAACCCCATGTGAATGGGACACCAGGAGGCCCAGGGACATGCCGATGGGAGGTCCCACGCCAGGGCAGGGGACCCTCACCGACTGCCTTTTTGTCTGCAGTACATGCTGTCCCAGGAGACCATAGAAGCGCTTCGGAAACCAACCTTTGACGTCTGGCTGTGGGAACCCAACGAGGTGAGGATGCTGTGTTGGCTGGGTTAGCACTCTTTCTGAGAACCAACAAGGTCAGAAAAGCCCTTTGAGATGGTCTCCAGGATTTTTCCCCTTTCTGCCCCTTAACCTCTATTTTGGTTTTCATTTTTTATTTTTATTTTTGTATCACACCAGAATGCAATAGTTTTCACCTGCAGTTGCCACATAGATTATGCTGATTATCATAACATGATCCCTCTCCATTTTTTCTTTAACCTCTTCCTAGTGATGTCCCACAACAACCAGCTCACTGTCATTACTGCCACATGAGTTCTCTCGAGCCGTTTTATCTGAACAGATCGATCCCTGGCAAAGTATATGCTTAAGCACATCCTCAGTAACTCTGCTGAAATCAATGAGACCGTGTGCTGCTGTGCGAAGCCAGGCAGAGGGTGCATGCATTGATTCACAGCCTTTGAAGCACGGGTTTTTCCGCGGTATATTCTGAAGGGGCTGCAAAGCTGCATGCACGGCCTGGTAATAGTTTCTTATTGCTGCTTCTTCTCATTTTTCTTACTGCTTTTAGTATTATTTGTTCATCACTTGTATTACAGAAGATTCTGGAAGGCCCGTGTGTAAATCTCTGCAGAAACATGAAGAAGGATATTTCTGTAATGGTCATCTTATAAGACAGATCAAGAGCAAATCTCACCTAGGAAACATGTCATGGGGGCAGGACTAAACTAGGGCCTCAGTGTTGGATTTTTCCCAAGGGAAGGATTGGCTAGTTCTAGCTGCACCCCCAGCAGCAATCACTTAATTACCTTCTCAATCAGACGTTGTGCATACAAGAGTCATTCTGGCTCAGCACCTGTAGATCAACATGACAAGGAAAAATACCCCATACCGCACCCGCAGGAACAGCATATGCCCTTCAGGATATTTCACCCGGCTGGTAGAACGACAGAAGGACTCAGATGATGCTAGGTCCATCTCCTGTTCTCAGAGGCAGGCAGAGCATCTCTTGTGCAGTCCGTGCCAAGCTGAGGCTGGCCCTCTGCAGCCAGTGCTCCCTCTCCAGCCTCTTTTCTCTGTAACACGGCCGGCCGTACAACTGCTCAGGCAAAATGGCTCACCCCCAGCTTTTGAATGGCTGTCAGGTCTTTACAGCAAGAGAGAATTACGACCTGCCAGGTGGACCATAACACTGTTGGCTCATTGTTGCTGTGACTATTAAGAAAGAATAGGGAGAGACAAAACCCATTATCCACGGATTCTTGTGTGCTGAGGCATAGTATTTGAGCACAGTAACTCATTCAGAGTACTAGGAAACACTATATGGTGGCATGAACGAGGCTAACAAGAGGGTGCGGACACTGGACATGCCCTGCTAGGAGAAATGCTGCTGAGAAATGAGATACCGCACAAGCCCTAGTGAGCCCAGCACTGTATGAGTTTATCTCGCTCTTTTAGGCTCTGGTTTATGTTTACCGAGAATTTATCAATTCTGTCAATGCTTGTTTAGCAATGAACATTTGCCCATGTGCTCAGTGTGGGGCTGGCAGGTTATAAACCGTAGTCTTCTGTAAGCAAATTAAAAACGTGCTCTGCAGCATCTCAGTAAACTGAGCTGTGCAGCAAGCTTGTGTTCTCTTTCTCAAATGTCCACTCACTTTCAAGCCATAGAAGAGCCCAATATTCAAGCTTTTGCTGTTGACCAAGAAAGCTAAAAATGAAAACTGAGATTCTTGTGTTCAGGGGCAGGAGTTTTGGGACTCAGAGTCACCCTGCCACTCACCCAAAGCTCTCTTGGCAACAGCTGGAGGGAGATAGGCTTCTCTGAGGGTAATTCAGCCCTTCTGGATCAAGTTTAATGCCCCTCAAACCTGTTCTGAAACTATTGCAAAACATATATTGTACCTCAGGGACTAGGACCAAGACAAGGTGGTCTACAGCAAAATGCTGTTCATGTGTTCTGAGCACAATTCAGCTCGTGACATTGTCCCTCAAGTCTTGCAGGAAAGTCTCTTTCTTCCTGTTCGGATTACTCAAAACCACCCTCTTGTTACTGCATGAACTATGGATATTCCCTGGATAAATATAAAGTTTCATTAGATTAAATCATTTTTCTGGAGAGTTTTTAAGAGCCTAAGTAACAGAAACCTAACTAAAAATGTCTCCAAGGCTATATTTGGGACATTACACTCATCACGTTGAAACCCCTGGATCAGTCTGCAGTCTAAAAACTGCATCTGCTAATATAATGGCTACATTTCATCCCCTGCAGATTTTGCCTTCAGAAATGGGAATGCAGATACATAAACTCCCAAACTCCTGGAAGTCTGTTCATTTCTGACTGGTAGCAGCTGTTAAGTGCCCAGGCACATCAGATTATCAATACCTTTCTTTTGCACTATTTTCAAACCCAGAAGATTACCGAGGAGTGGCAGTGCTAAACTATCTGCATCCCCCTTCCTAGCACAGAGCAGATGTTGTCCCAAAGGAGCAGCCTGCCTTTGCATTTCAGCCCTTGGGATTCATAATTAGAGTTTACACGAGTGGATGGTCACAAACCTGCTGCAATTTTGTAGGGTTGTAATGGGAGATCTTCTGTTAAACAAGAAATTTGAGTTAAGGTATTGGAATTAGGAACTCACAAGCAGTCATAAAAGATATTGGCACATATCTAGAACAAACATTTCTTTAAGGAACTCTTTTGCTGTCGTTTCTATACAGCTAGGACCTGATCCATTTCTGCACAGCCAGGGCCTTCGGAGTCAGTGGAAAAACTCCCACTGATTTCACTGAGTGTTAGAACATATCCCAGCTGAATTAGAAAAATGGCAGTACTTCTTTGTGAGAAGGGAATTGCTGTGATACCCATGAATCACAATTACGAAAGTGAGCTGGTGTGATTCAAAGCCCGGCACAAAACCTATGAAGTCAACAGCAATCTGTCTGCTTCAAAAAGCTTTCAGAACCTCTCTGTCTCCCCTCTTGCACTCTCTTTAATCATGCAATCTTTGAACATCTTTCTTTCATCTTAACAAGAGGGCTCTGCAATTATTCGATGCTTGCAAGGAGGAAATTCACTGTGCAATGTATCGTAAAGTGGTATTTACCAAGCCAATAACCTATCTGTTCCCGGCTGCAGATGCTGAGCTGTTTGGAACATATGTACCATGATCTTGGGTTGGTAAAAGACTTCAACATCAATCCTATCACATTAAAGAGGTGGTTGGTAAGTATTTCAAATTAATGATGTTTGCAATTTTTCAAATTCAAAAAACAATAAACAAAAGATTTAGTGATGGAATTAACTTGACTCACATGAGTAATCCCACTGAAAACAGTTCATCTACATAAATTCATAAAATTGAAGTACTTCAGCAAATGTTTGCTTTCTTGTGGTAATAAATGATTTTTTTTTAACTGTTTTACATTTGTTTGCTGAGCTCTCTGTTACCGAAAGCAGTTCATTTCTGATGAATGCTCTTGGTATCGGCCATAGATTTAGACGAGTGTCTTCAGATATGGCCAAAAAGAGCCAGCATGTGCAATATTCATTAGATGTCCTAAATCACAGGAGTGAAAGAGCAAGGCAGGAAGGAAAAGGAGTTGCTGAGAAGTTAAATCATTTTCTTTGCCTTGGTCTTCAATGTTGAGAATGTTGCAGAGATACAAGACACGATAAAGATGAAATTATACAGAAACTAAGATGTCTAAAGAAGAAACACTGGAGTACTTAAAAATCAAAAAGGTATCAGGCCCAAGGAAGAGAATAAGAAAGAATTTGATAAAAGGCTGAAGAATATATTGGCTATCTCAGAAAAAAAATCCTGTTCCTAGAGGACTGTAGAACAGTAACTATTTTACCCATTCTTTAAAAAGGATCTAGAGATAACCCTGAAGAATTATGGTTAGTAAAACTTACATCTCTACCTGACAAATTGAGTGAAATAATTAAAACCATCATGATAGGAAGTTCATTATACAGATGTTTCATATGATTCCTGTAGCGAAGAATTGTATCTCACTAATCTCTTCTAATTACTCGAAGAATATAGACAGTATAGAAGGATCTGTTTTACATGATGGATGTAGAGTCCCAGAAAGGGTGGGACAAATTCCAAAAGTTCAGAAGGTGTCTAGAAAATACAAAGCAAACCACAAAATTTCTCATATCACAAAGTACAGCAAGAGCAAAAAGCACCTGGGCACCATCGTACGCAGGGCAGTGACCGTCACTGCTCGGTGTGCTGATGCCGGCTGGAGCTAACGAGGCATTAGGCTGATCAGAGACTGGAATAAGGGATAAAATGGACTGATGTTACCATGTCTCGATAGAAGGCATGAGGCTTACCTGGAATTTATGCCTCGGACAGGTTAAGTCCCTTTAGAAACATGGTATGACTACATTAAAGGAGACAAAAAAATTGATAGAGCCCTAGGAAATCTCTCCCCAAAGAAGGCAGATGAAAAGCTCAGTATTGTTGACCTTAGAAGGCAGCTGAACAGAAGGGGTGGGATCAAACCCAGTATAATCAAGGCTAGCACAGAGTAGATAAAGGAGAAAATTTCCTCCTCCTGTCTCACAGCCTGAAAACATGGCAGGAAACAAGGTGATATGTCAACACACATCAACATGCCACCCACGTGCATTGCCGCAGGCAGCTTCCCGTTAGCTTGGATCTCCAAGTAATTTGTTAACCACTAGCATTTAAGACAGCCTTGCTTGAGCAAGGAGGGGAGTTTATTGGGCATTTTCTACATAGGTAAGACAGGATGAGATTTCCCGTCTTGAACACTAACATCACAGAAGGAAAAAATGATTAAAAAAACCCCCAAGATCTCTGCATCAAACTATGATATTTCCCCAGGCACAGTATGGGCACCAGCTTGAACTTAAGTGACTGAGAAAAAACCACCTCATGCATATGCTTGCTTACTTGCTCCCACATCCACTGGCTACAGAAATGTTTCGGAAAGGGGAGGAAAGGATGACTAATACAAGCCAGTCACTTCAGCCCTTCAGGACTCTGAGTCAGAAGTCCCCTGGGATGCTCTGGGCTCCACTGCTGGATATATACATTACATCCATGCAGCGTTGCACGGTGCCTGGCCATGACCACGGTGTCCATACGGAGGCTGCGAGATACTGCCCACCACCCAGGAGCCTGGCTGTCAACTGTATTGTGCCATTGTTTATTCATTCTAAAAGAATGTAATCTATTTCTAAAGTCCTTGCTGCAGAATAATCTGAACAGCATTTGCAATTAAGCCCCCAAATACTGAATAAGCATTGAAAACCCACAGTTCTCTTCACCTCATCCAGAGTTTTGAGGCTTCGCAGAAGTCAGGTCCCAGGCTGAAGGGTTTGCTCCTGATGGGAGTAAACCCTTGCAGTAAGTTCACTATTTAGCTGGAGAAGGGGACACACATTCCGTCCATGTCATTAATGCAGGCTCAGTAACTGAAGCATGTGCGCAAGGGCCCTCTAGGGTGCAGGCTGCAGAGGATTCAGCAGAAGGGGTCCCGCAGTGCTGCTAAAGCTTGGCTGTTTTGTGCAGGACAGGATACCGAAGACTATCCAGTTTCGAAACACCTTGGAAGGGTGACTGTTAACCCAGCTGTGCCAGCTCTACTCAGCTAGCCCAGCTGACAGCAGCAAGGACACGTGGAAGGAAAAGTTTTAGCTTGCATTTGTCTTGAGGGCACACAGCCAGGTTCTGTAGAAAGTTGAAACAAACAACGATCTGTCTTGTGTGTCTATATGGCTAAATCTTTCCCATGCTGGCTAGCATGGGATATCCACACAGGTATGCCAATGCATGTGCACTCGCATCTTTGCTTTGCCAGGCAACACATCCCGAAGTGCCACCTCTGAGCATTTGCAAAAGAAATAACAATTACATTTCAGCCTCGAAGATTTCAAAGCTGCAATTTGCATTCAGTGAGAGAGGGGAACGGGGGCGTACTTTGAGTTCTTTACACATCCCAAAGTCACCGTTTGACCACTGCATGGTTTGAAATAAAAATTCAGGGTGAGAGCCCAGAGTCCTCTCTCAAGACTGAGGTGCACTTGCAGCTGTGCTGGAAGGTCTACCCATTTCCAGTTGGTATGAGAGAGAAGGTGCTATGAGCTTTATCTGTAGACAAATTCTTGAAATCTCACATCCTCCCCCAGAAGGCAGAGTGTCAGAGGGCCTTGTGCTGCCACTCTGTCCTAGTAGAAAAGAATCCTGTGCTCCACAGGACTCCTGTAGGGATATACAGTGCTTCCAGGGAGGTTGGGATTCATATGTAATCGTGTGTTTATGAAGAAAGAGCTTTCCTGTCTCTGACTGCTTCATTCCCTCTCTCTGCAGCTGTGTATTCATGACAATTACAGAAACAACCCCTTTCATAATTTCCGGCACTGCTTCTGTGTGACCCAGATGATGTACAGCATGATCTCGCTCTGCAGCCTCCAGGTATGACCCCCCCACCCCAGCAGAGGCACATCAGGGGGCCACATGTCCATCCACTGAGCACCACGACACCTGTGCCACTTTTTTTGCCAAACAGGCCACCAGCTTGCTGGCAAGTGTCCAGCTTTGCAGTAGCTGCACTTGTTCAGTCGCTGGGGAGAGGAGAGGTGCTGTGTTTCCACCTCTGGCTGCCCGCTCAGCCATCCCAACCCAGACCTCAAGCACCTACAGAGTTTTCTGAAGCTGCTAGGAAGCTACCTTCTCCTCCTGGATATCCCCAGTTTGTACACTGAAGCCCTTTTGACACTCTGAAAACATCTATGAATCAGACCCAAGAACTCACTGAATGAGTCTGTGGGTATGGTCCTCATCTGTGATACAGAACGTTCCCGGAAGAGGTTTTCTCCAAATGTGTGCTTGCACCTGAGTGAGCCACTGCAAATAATGCCTTGGATGTACTGTATGCAAGATGAACATTCAGCCTGTACTTTGTCCAAAACTATAGGCATTGTTTATTTTCACTGACTGGATAACCTGTGTTTGTATATTCATTTCAATTCTGTACAAACTAGATTTTATTCAGTCAAAAACCCCCTTTCTTCTCTGTAGTTAATCATCCCTGTTATTGGCCTAAGTCTATTTTCTTGCCAGTAAGAGCATGAAGAAAAACTTGCTTTAATGGAAGTTCACCCTATTCAGAAGCTGTGGGAATGCAACACTTAATTTTTCTCACTCTTTTCATAACTTTAGTTAATGCAGAATGCAATGGCAACTAAGCTCTCTTCCAGCCCTCCCTTAACTCATCAGGATGCTCAAATGACTTGTAAGAGACTGTGCTAATATCCCAGTGCTTTTATATGATCTCTGCAGTAATAGCAAGTTTCAAGCAAATTGCCTCTTCCGAACCACTGTTACTTAATGCAACAAAGGCAAATCTGAGTCATTTTTACTGGAAGGGAAGGTAGAATTCTCTTTCTTGACTGAAGTAAATTTATCTATGGAAAAATACTTTATTTTGCTCAGATTTGCATTTCTCTAAAACGTAAATGTGGGTGGTTTTTTTTTTACTTCTTTTCACTTATGGAGGTAGGAGAAGTAGAAATCGTAACACTACATTAATGTTCTGTGGTTTTCAGGAGAAATTTTCCCAAACTGACATCTTGATTCTCATGACGGCAGCAGTATGCCATGACTTGGACCATCCAGGCTATAATAATACGTAAGTCTGTCTCTGGCTTTCTCTTTCCTTAGAATTTACTGGGAGGGTAATAGCAGCTGGCATTTTTGGGAGATCAGGTTTTCCCATTACAGTTTGAGCTGGCCGTGTCCTTCCCCCAAGGCCCTGCTGTTCACTCACACTTGGGCCAAGGCAGAGCTTCATGCAGAAAACTCAGGTCTGGGTTGGGGTTGCCAGCTGTCCTTGGCCCTGCAAGGAAAATACTTTTTCAGTTTTATATTTCGACACTTTCCCCCACTCCTGAGAAAACAAGGAAAAATGTTTTACAGCTGAGAGAGAAGGTATAAATTATTATAGCTCCATCGACTGAAATGGAATAATTACACTAAAATGCAAAGGGTGATTTAACTTACACATTATTTCATAATTATAAATCATGAAGTACATATTAATCTATTTATTATCATGTGAGGAAATTAAAATTGTTGACCCGTGGACACTTTTGTGTGCACATATGTGTTTGCGAAAAAGAGAGAGAATCTAATTTATTTCTAGCCATTCATTAAATAAGGGCAGCACCCAGTTCTGACTGAAATCAGTAAGAATCTGTCCGTTCACATTAGTGGGGGTTCAATGAAGCCCAGACATTTCCTCCTGTGTTTGTTCTGTGTCATTTTAAGCTACAGAGACTTGTTAAAATGGGGGGTGGAAGAATACCCTAGAGGGGAATACTGCTTAAGATACTATTAAAATAATATCTATCTTTTTTAAAAATCTGATTTAGTGTTAACAATCAAAACCCAAACTGTAGCTAATTGAATAAGTATTGAAAAGAATGTAAATAAAAGTAAGCAGCATGGTTTAGAGCAGCTGGTGTGTGTCTGCAGGAGCTCTCACTGTTTTTCTTCACATCAGCTATCAGATAAATGCACGAACTGAGCTCGCGGTACGCTACAATGACATCTCCCCACTGGAGAACCACCACTGCGCTGTGGCTTTTCAGATCATTTCCCAGCCAGAATACAACATTTTCTCCAACGTCGACCAGGACCAATTCAAAAAGATACGACAGGTATGAATGCTGCTCCCATCTGTGTCGTACAAACTGTTCCTGAAGATGTAAGCATGCACAGACCTCCCTGCTGTACAATGCGAGTGAATCATCCTCCCTCGAGGATAGGACTGAAAAAGCCCCTCATGCTGGAAGGATCCAAGAGGGATTCTTGGATAATTTCCACAACAGCACTCCCTGGAATGTCTTGCTGAGAAATAATGAGTACATCCTGACTATTAAAGCCTATGACATTTTGGGGGTAGATATTTATATTATTGAAGGAACCAACTAGCTCTAACTGGGAAAGGATTAAGCTCTCATGGCAGAAGTTTATGCTTTAAGAGAACATCATTGTATTAATTTTCAGAGGGGCTTAAAAATAGGAAAAGATTTACAACAGCAGAGCGCTCGTACTGTAGGAAGAGGCTCTGGTGGACTGGGAATCATCAGTTGTCTCTGAGACAGTGAACAATGCTACGATTCCCGTTAGAGCACTAAGGGCCAAAACTCAGTCTTAGTTTCCATGTTACACCTTCCTTACACACCAAATAAAAATGCAGAAGGGCTCAGATACCTGGAGATACCTGGTTGGAGTTCCTGATTCTGCCAGTGCATGGGAAGCAGGTGCAAAATGGGCAGATCTGCATGAAAACCTGCAACTTTAAATCAACCATAGGTTTTCCCATCATAAACTCTGCCTGGCAGGAAGATACAGAGCTCCTAACACATTGGCTGTGTCTGGGTCTTTCAAAGCCCTTAATCCAAGGAGGATGCGCACAGAGGACATTCACATGTACTGATTTTTGTCTCTTCTTAGGGCTACTACGAGCCAGCAGCAAAACCTACAGTGCTTTTCCCCAGGAGCCAAAAGCAGATCTTGGCAAACAGAGTGTGGCTTTTAACATCCTGTTGTATAGTTTGTTTTTCCACAAGTAGTCAATCGGAAAGGAAAAAAACACATTGCATTGGCTCTGGAATATCACACCAGTGTTACAGAGCGATCCAACCATGACATTCATATACCATGAACGCTTTATAACCCTCTTCCGGTTTTCTTAGCAGTTTCAAGTCAGAAACTTCCCCTTTCAGTATTAACAATGTAACGCATCTGAGGCATTTGTATGTAAGAAAGACCCTACTTTGCTCTGCAATAGTACACTTTGCAAAGAATACCAAGTTAATATGTGAACACGTTTTCTTTGCTAGGGGATAATTACGTTAATCCTGGCTACAGACATGGCGAGACATGGAGAAATACTGGACTCTTTCAAGGAAAAAATGGAAAATTTTGATTACTCAAATGAAGAACACATGACCTGTGTAAGGAGGTTTTGTGGATTATTATTTTTCTGTGCATAGTGTGCAAGCTTGTAGATTAACATTTGTTTGTTTAAAAAACAAGATTCAATCTACATTATCAAAAAGCAATCTTTCCTACATCCTCTGCCACGCCAAAAAGAATTATAGTTTGGAAGTGCTCTACAAGAAATGGATTATTCCAGCTTTAGAAATCCTAGAGTCCCATCAGGAAGAAAATATATTTACTCTGTCCGGTCAGAAAATGTTTTTGTCTATTACTGTGGGGCAAAAAGTATCCACAAGAGTACAAACTCTAGTCTCCTCTACTTCCCAGTCCAGTCATCTTTGACATCCAGGGAAGTGTTTCCCAGCTGCCTCCGAGCGCTCCATAAACAACTTCATGGTCATTTGTGGCTGAATCTCTTCATGCAGCAGATAAGCACACATCCCGCTGTGGCACATCCCAGTGCTAGAGACAGGGAAACCAAGGCAGAAAGGGGATTAATTATTTACACAGAGTAACTCAGATCATTTAAGACCTCTAAACCGTCCCTTCTGTTTGAAAACATGGCATCCCACTGCATTGTGAAGACACAGGTTCTGGATAGGGGAAAACAGGCTGGCATTAAGACTACAGTATTAAAGTATTATCCTCTTTCAGCTGAAGATGGTACTGATAAAATGCTGTGATATCTCCAATGAAGTCCGCCCAATGGAAGTAGCGGAGCCCTGGGTAGATTGCCTACTAGAGGAGTATTTTATGCAGGTAAGAATGAGGGAGAGACGCAGTTGCACAAGTTGCTGCTCTTCCTAAATTCCCCCCTCAGCTACAGGTGCTCTGCTGTCTGACAGTCCAGTCTAGCTCTAGGATGGAAAGGCTTCTTTTACAGAAAGCTGGAGAAGGATGACTGGAGAACCTCTGTAAAGTGGTTGCCTTGCAAGTTCAGTTGACATATAAATGATTTTTGAGCCAAAAGGGCAAGGCAGCTGGCTGCAATTTGTGGACAAAAGGCAAAGGCAACCTAGAAATCCTAATGCTGGCAGACTGAAGCTTGTTCTCTGTAAAGTGGTTGCCTTGCAAGTTCAGTTGACATATAAATGATTTTTGAGCCAAAAGGGCAAGAACAGTGACAAGAGAAAGGTGTCAAGTAAATTATCTTAAATTATCTCAAATTATCACATACGAACTAGCATAGATAATTTTCACTGCACATGAACACTCCCCTGAAGAGAAAGCAGGAGACTTGCTGAGGTGTGCAAAGTCAGACTTTAAGCTCCATGAACCATTGCTCCTCACTGGATTCCTAACTGAACACACCTTCTGATTGCTTAAAAAAGGACCCCTGGAAAAGCAGCCCTCAGCTGCCTCCAGCACATGGGTTCCTGAGCAGAGCATGTGCTGCAGCAGTGGGATCTCAAGCGACACACAGCTGCAGGGCTCCGAGGAGGCGATGCCAGAGCCGCCTTGTGTGTTTTGTCTACACTTTGACAGGGTGCATGCCAAGGAGGGCTTCTCACAAGAGACAGGCATCTCGGATGATGTGTCAGGAACACTTCTAGCTCACTGCATCTGAAGCTTTTTACTCAAAACCACAGTATCCATGTGCCTTAGTGTTTTGGCCATCCAGCAAAAGCACTATGTGCCACGAGACCCAGTAATTCATAGAACCATAGAATCATTCATAGAATTATAGAATTGAGAGACAAAGTCTGCTATGAGGTATCTTTTTCACACACACAGTCTGTGACATCCTCGTGCATGAACCCACATCGAAGCGGTGAGTTATGTGGTCAAGTAGGCAGCTGGGCAAATTCACTGTAGCCAGTGGAGCTATTCTCCATTGACCTAGCTAGCCAGAACTGGTTTTAATCATTAGTAAAGAAGAACATGCAATTTCTGGTTGAATATCTGAAAATAATCACCTCTCTGGAGAATGATGAGGAAATCAAAATCCTATTCCTTCTCTTCCAGAGCAGCAAGAGCCATTACCACCTCTCTGAATGCTCAGAAATATTTTACCTCACAAGTCCCATGGGGGTGCAGAGGGAAACAGGTGGCCTCGTTGCCCTGTAATCCTGGAGGGGATCACTTTCATGTCAGTGCCGTGCAGGAGTAACTGAGCAGAGCTCTCATTACTCAGATGCTTGCTCTCAACAAAGCAGGATATGCTGGCCCAAGGGAAGCCTAAAGCTATTCTGTGCTGTCTTCAGACACCACTGAGATCTGTATCTGAAGGTTACTGCTCTGTAGCTAGTGATCTGCTTGGTACATTACCCTCCTCACGGGCTTCTAGCCAAGAATAATATTTGTTAACCCTGGACTTGTTCCAGAGCGACCGAGAAAAATCTGAGGGGCTTCCAGTGGCACCGTTCATGGACCGCGATAAAGTGACCAAGCCGACAGCACAGATTGGCTTCCTCAAGTTCGTCCTCATCCCCATGTTTGAAACAGTAACGAAGGTAAGTCACCCAAGGCCAGGAGCAGGAGCGGAGCCGTGCAGGGCTGCAGCGTTTGCTCTGACAGCGTTCAGTTAGACAGGGAAATGGGGATGTTCAGCTCACACCCTGCCTTTCACCCCATTTCTAGCACGTGCGAGTTAACGAATACGACGGGAAATGCTGATATTCTCTCTCTTGCTTTCACCTAGCTATTCCCAGAAGTGGAGGAGGTGATGCTCCAGCCCCTTTGGGAATCCAGGGACCGCTATGAGGAATTAAAACAGATAGATGATGCTATGAAAGAAGTAAGCTCTAAATATCTCTTTGATAATTACGAATTAATAAGTCCAACATTTTAATTTAACAGCAGTTTAATTTCGAAAAAGTAGGAATGCTTATGGCATAATCATGAGAAAAACATTCATTACGCCTGGGTGGAGAAAGGCGTGTACCGTGAGCAGTAAGCACGCACAAGAGCATGCCCTCGCACAGCTGACCAGGCACTACACAAGTATGGCCGTGGGAAGGGAGCTGCTTGCAAGAGAGGGACAAAACCCGGAGATAACTGCTTGAGGGGAGAGTGTTAGCAAACACCTCTTCCTGGAGGGAGCTGCCTTCCCCTGGGAAGGAGTTAGCTCAGGCTAGATTGCAGCAAAATGTCCTGGGATAGGGCAGTTTGAGGCACTGCACCACCAATGCGTAAGTTTATTTTCTGGGAAGAAACTTCCACTCACATGTCTATCATGAAGGATGTGCTTGAAATTTTATGAGGGGCTACTCTCTAACACACAGCACCCAGTAGGATTAAACACACAACCAGTGAAACCATTTTATGGCCCAGGCTGAGCAAGGACTTCCATTTCCAGAGCATCTCTCGTTTTCACATGTAAGGCTTAAGGGAGGTGGGATATACGTGTGACCACATTTGCTGTCTCCAGCCCCGTCCGTGTTGCCTCAAGAGCCTGGCTCGCCTTCCTTGCACACTTTCCTTGCACGCCTCAGGAGCGGGCCTGCATGCCTCCCTTGCACACCTCTGCCAGTGCTGCTTTCTCCTGCCGAGGCAGACAACAAAACCAGCCTGAATGGCATTGCAGTCCAGGGGTTTTCTGAGATGAACAAATATATCGCGTAGACAGGGTATTATCAGTCACTCTGTCATTAAAATAAATTGGGAAGCGCCCTGGTGCACTCATTACGCTGATATTGTTTGGTCTGTGGGATATGAACGTTCATTCACTTGATCATCCGTGGCTGGATGAGGGGAATAGGAGCCTTCTGGTGTAGCTCCCACCTCCTCCCAAGTGCTTTGGAGGAAAAGCCCTTCAGCAGCACCAATCCCAAGGCTGGTTAATCAAAGAGCACATGCTTTGACAGCACTAGGTTATAAAGCAGAAGAAAGTCTTCTAGGCGTTCTTCAGTTTAGAGCAGAGCATTCCTCAAAGGAGGGAGGAACTCCTCAAATATGACTGCCAGACTTTCTGAGTCCTATTCATCTTTCAAGTTGAGCTTCTGGCGTACAGAAGCTGTCACAACAAAAATTGTATACAAACTGATGGAGCTTTAATTATGGCGTATTGGCACAGGAGGTCGTAGAACAACAGGAACGGCCTGAAGTCAGAAATGTCTTGAAACAAGAGGAGTTAATAATCCTAGAGCCTAGCACGGCAGATGACAAGAAACATCGAATGCTGTTTGCTCAGGACATACATCCAGAACTGTTTGGATTAAACAGTGCCTATGATATACCACGCTGCTGCCTGTTATTTCCCAAGAAATGTTGCACTTGCCTTGTGGAGAGGCAAGTGTTTGACTCGCGGCGGCAGTGGAAAGCAACACTGTGTGAATCAGGGGTATTAATCCTGTCTTGCTCTTCGTTTCAGTTGCAGAAAAAGAAAAGTGAAAGTCTGACCACCGGCCGTACCGAAAAGTGAGATGAAAAAGACTTTGTGCAAAACATAAACCCTAAGGTTATTTTGGTTTTGAGAAATACTGTATTTGCCGAACAGACGCGGTGGCTACATCAAAATCCAACTGGGACCACGTTCACGGAGAGGTGGCCAGCACGGGTGCCCTGCCTGCCCGTCCGCCTGCCTGGGCGCCTTGTCTACAGCCTACAGCCTGCTCGCGCAGGCGCTGCCGCCGTTGGGCTCCCTTCACTCCAGCACGCCCACCACAGCCCCCCGGCAGGACTTCCCTGCGGACGTCGCGCAGGTTGCAGCACGGCTCGAATCTTCAGCAGATTGGCCTGTTTGGTGACCACACTGACCACAGACTGTGGAGACAAAGTGGAGTTCAGCTAAGGAGTCTCTTCTGGAAACTGAGCCACTGGCTTCCAAAAACGAAAGAAAAAGTTGCTTATTCAAGATATTATATATACGTGTACAGCAGTATGCTACTTACAGCATAGCTTAACAGATGCTTCTATTCTGACAGGGGTCCTGGCATATATTTTTGTTTGCCTGGGAGGCCCTAATGACACCGTTCTCTCTATTACTCTCTGAATTTTGTAGTGTTCACAGTACATGCAGAATCCCAGCGTAGTGGATGCAAAATTTTTTTTGTTTTCTACACTAGAAGAAATCAGAAGAAACCTTAGTGAGTTTGCAGGTTTGCTTTGTGGCCTGATACAGCTCAATGTGACGGGACCATTCAGCACGAGCAAAGAAGGGAGCACAAAGCTGAAACCACTGTGCAAGCATATTTTTATCCTTGTGGATGCAAAAAGCAACAAGAAAAACCTTCAGAGATGTACAGATTTTTTTTTTTTTTACTTTTAAACTGATCTGCTAAATAATATATTCTTCTACAGAAATGGGTGTTGTACTTGTTTCTTTTGCGTATGCGTTCGCTGAGAACTGCCTCCGTTCCTAAAGATGAATGTTTTCATAACGAACACAAGGTAAGGGCTGTGAAGGAGAGGAGAGGGTCAGTTCTCCTGAGGAGGAGAAGCCTCAGAAACGATTTGGTACACGGTGCATCATAAGCGCAGTACCAAAGAAGCTTCACTTCCCTTGATGACTTCATAAAGGCTGGGTGCCAAGCTAGAGTATCACTTTAGCCTCTGCTAAATCCAATGCGTTGTCTTGGCTTGTTTTTCAAAAAGAGATGAGCAGGTGGGGGCCAATCTTCTCCCTTCCCCCCACCATGACCCAGGAAATACCTCAGCTCAGCCTCTCTGGCAGGTGACTAGTGCCAAGCTCACCACTGAACAGCAAACCCTGCCTCCTGCTCTGGAAATTGAGATTTATTGTCCTCTTGTTTCTGCATTCTGAGCTTAACTCTTGTTTCCCTCCCAGTGCCGTTTCCCATAGAATCATGGAATTGTTTTGTTTGAAAAAGACCTTTAAGATCATGTTTGGTCTCTTTCTTTTGCACAAAACTGTACTACTTCAGCTACTCTCTAATCTTGCAGGGGGATTGGCAGTACCTTGGAACATCCATTCCTCTACCCTATTCCAGATTGCACGTTTCCAGACACCCAGGACAGGCCCACAGCTAGTTCTCCTTGGCAGTGCCTCTTTTCTACCCAAGCTTCCTTCTCCTCTAAATAAATGGCTTTTTAGGTGGTTTGGGCTTTTTGCTGCAAACTGGGAAAGGGTCTGACCCCCGGATTTGAACAGTCCTGGGGGACCCCAAGGGAGATGGGAAGATCCAAGAGCAGGGTCACCTCCAAGTTACAGACATCTTCATGAATGGAGGAACTAAATCCTGATTTTGATTAACCTCAGACTTCCAACACTTGAAAGTTGGATCTGAGTTATGTGGTTTGGGCCTTTTTTCTGTACTAAATCTTATAATCCAAAGTACATTGTGACCCAGATTGTTCTGCTGTGGAATTCTTCACTTCTTTTTCACGAGTAAATCAAATTTACCATCTCCATTCAAGTGGATTTCCGTCACAAATCAGCTGTGCAGGAGCTATAAACAGTTGCTTGGGATATGCCAAGTCCTGCACGGAGCTGGTTACATTAAATGAAAAAACCTGCTGCGGGAGCTTGACTGCACCGTTCTCCCACTAAAACTGTTTTAGTTCCTGATAGGAAGATTGGTTTCAGCTGGAAGGATTTTCCCTAACTGTAAACCCTAATCCAACACGTATCCATGCATGCGCTTAACTCCCACGAGCCGAGTTGTGGGCCCTGGCGCACAGCAGCCAATTGCGCAGCGCAGGCTCACTCCCCTTCTCTGACTGCGGTGCGTGGGATTTTGAGAATCAATGGCCCTTGGTGCTTGTTTTGGCTCCCTCATTTTTAAGAGCAACTTGAAAACTGCTGGAGAGAGATGATCAGAAGACGTCAGTGAAATCCCTCTGACTTTCTTGGAGCTGCATCCGAAACGTGGAGAAGGGAATGCAGCCTGCCCTCAGGGCTGCACCAGTGACCGTGGTGATGCTGCGACGCGCTGTGCAGCTTGTTGAAAGAACAGGCAGCCTCCAGGCTGCTATTCACACGCAGCTGTAAAAAAAGACCACATACAATCACAACCAGCTATTGGTATAAGTGGGAATACCACAGCATTTTTTAATCCCATTTGCCTTTGTAATATTAGATTTCTAAGAGACGATCCTCCCAACGTATGTTTAACCACAGGGAATGCAAGGCATTCTCTCCTAATTCTGGTTTCTTCTACTTCTTCCATAATGTTTGATGCTGTGATTCATATGCAAATTAACAGATTTGAGAAACTTGGCAATCAGCCCATTAAAATGTCACACGTTTTCAGGACCACATTTTAAAAACACACTTAGCATGAAAACGAAGTTTTTTGAGGCAGACAGACAGATGTCTCAAGTGTGATTTAACCTTTTCTCTCCCTAGTCCCGTGAATAAGACTAAATATTACATCTCAGTGTTGTTGTTTCAGCTTATGGTAGGTGCCTTACGAAGAACTTTCTATGATCTGCTGCGTGCATCTTTTTGGCATCATGAGAGTGCCACACGCATCCCAGCCTTACCTTCCAACTCCCACACCTGTGACCAGAGGTGAACATGGAACAGGTTATAAGTATTCCATGCCATTCAGTTTGGAAAACTAACAATGAGCACTGGGATTTTACTTCTTATTTTTATAAGAAGATGAGATCCCTCAGTCCCGTACTCAATTCATTTTTTAGTATGGCTTTCATAATCGGCTCAAACTAAGGCGATAGCGTAACTGCATGTCTTGGGAAGGAAACAGCTTTTTAAAAATGTGAACACCTCCACAGCAGCCAATTTGCAATGAAAATTTAGTGTGTGTTAAATACACAGGTTATGTAATGCCAAAGAAGTATCTGTTCACGGAAATTGTTAAATCTCAGTGCTGCCTCTGAGCAGCAATAAACAGCAGCATCTGTTCCATATGGGAGCGAAGCAGAGCGCTGGTGCGGAGTACGATTCCAGCCGGAGAAGCACTGTCAAGCAGCATTCAATTTTCCTGTTTAAACAGTGGGCTTTTCCTGCGAACTGCCCCTCCTCTCTGGAAACATCTGAAGAACAATTCTTACCTTTCTGTCTGGTTTGAGGCATAAAAAGCACACATGCACTTCTTGTTATCCTCCTGGCATGTTGTTCGGTTTTGTTGTGAAGGTTTCTGTGAGAGACCAGACACAGTGGGGCAAATCACCTACCCTACTGAGGTATAACCTCCTCCTATTTACCTCTTTCCCACACTATCATCTCCTTGATTTCTCTGTGGCACGGTGGGCAGACAAAACACAGCAACATGCCTGTTAGTGAGGAGGAGCACTCGGCGCCAGCCTGCAGGAAGGGTGCATGTGAAAGCACAGCTCTGAGGGAGAGCCCTCCAGCTGCTGCTCTGACTCCCAGTGTACTAAAAACTACTTTCCAAGGGGTTGCTCTGGAATTGGGCACATCCCAGCTCCAGGCTGTGGTGCAGAGGACCTGCCGCCCTGAGCCACCCTCTCTCCGTATGCACAACTCAGCCACGCAGCACCCTTGTGATTAAGGCTGTCCAGCGCCCGCAAAGCGAAGCAAAGGCTTTCCAAACTGTGTTCAAAACTGGTTGGATGTTGCTTTTCTCAGTACGTGGCAGTGCAGTGGGACATCTCTCCTTTCTCTCAGCACTCTCAGGCAGTGCCTCGGCAGAGGTGAAGCTTGTCCTCTGAAACACTGGCACATGGGTCTGTGTGCGGGTGCTATGACAGCACAGGAAACCAGTAAGTCTTATTGCTACACCGAGCTCTGCACTGGCTTCAGATACCACCTGGGGAGAGTCACCAAGCCAGGGCTTCCCCCGCCTTTCAGAGACCCACCCTTGTACAGCACCTTGTGGTATTCGGCTGTAAAATGCTCCTCGCTGCAAGAGGAAGAGTTACTACTTCGAGAAAACAGCACTTCATAGAAACTGCTAGCCAAAAAATCCTATTAGATGAATAAGTTCATTCTTGTAAATGAAGAAGCTGTAACAGACAAGTCAAACATCTCTTTCTTCATGATCATGTTGTAATAGATCTGGCTCTTAGCGAGTGAGAAGCCATACTCCTCACCATCCCACACACACAAAAGCCTTCTGATTATTTTGGCATGTAATCAGGAATTACAGGTGTACTCAGGCACACGCACACACACAAAATGGCTATCTGGGAACATTTTTATAATACCACTCTTGGCTCTGTTGCAAGACAAACTTAGAACCAGGAGGGTTTGGAAAGTGTAAGCTAGTCTTGTCACCACCACCGTTTGCTATAATGTCTCTGAGGAAGAAAACCCCTCTGTTTCCCAAACTGTGCGGAAGCGCACTCACTGCCTGGCTGACAGACCTGGCAGATCCTCTGCCCTAGAGGAAGCTCCAAGGTGACAGGGACTTGGAGAAGCTCTATTTCTTTGTAGATTAAGAGCTTGCTCTCAGCCCACTGATGGTGTTCTGGGTTCAGGACAGCTGGGACGCTCTCCAGGCTGAAAAATGCAACAAGAAAGTCAACACGAAGACGTATACAGCCTCCTCAAACCTGTGTTCAAACCTGTGTGCCCAAGCCCCTGCCTTCTAGCATACCAAGTTAATAGCTCCCCTGGTTAACCCCTGCAAGCCAGATGTCTCTCCAGCTCACCCCACAGCGCTCATGCCCTGGAGAGCTGCCAGGCTCTGCAGCACCCCATGGCACGCAAGAATGTTCTAAAGCACCTGCAATTAACGGACTTGTGTACAGCCAAGTAAGCTATAAACCACTAGACATGCATGCACCCCAGTGGAAAGGCGGATCCAGACCTGTCCTTGGCCTGGCTTAAAGCAGGAGAGCACGCCAAGTCAGCAGGATGGGCAGCCAGGTCACCGCGTGATATGGGGACATCGCATCCCTTTGAGCAACCTGGTCTAGTGGAAGGTGTCCCTGCCCATGGCAGGGGGGTTGGAACTAGATGGTCTTTAAGGTCCCTTCCAACACAAACCAGTCTGTGATTCTATGATCCCCTTATAAGTTTTCAGCCTCAGATAATATGGATTTTTTTCCAGGCTTTCCCAGCTCAATTTCATGTTCAGCTGCGCATGGCTCGCTCCTGGCACGGAATCTGTTCATCTGCTGCCTGACCTCCCCTGTCCCCCACATCCGAGAGGAGAAAATGTCTCCCCACAAAGGACTGCTGGCGACGGACACATTGGGCTCTGGCCACTGTGGCTTTTGTGCCCAGCCACGATCGCCCTCGGCCACCAGCATGGCAAGGGCTCCAGCATAAATGCAAACGCCTGCAAAGGAAGGCCACACGACGGGACGCTGGCTCTGAGGCCATTCTGCTCCTTCCATCTTCGTATCAGGGAAGCTGGTTGAGGTTGCTTTTTGAAGGGGAACTTCTTTTTTGGGCTGGGTGAGGGGTTTTTTTTTCCAAACATGCTTCCACCTGGCCCTGCAGCGCTCGGTCTGCTTTTCAAATCAGTGTGCTGGCCACATAGCGGCCATGTTTGCGCGCCGCTGCAGCCAGTGCCGGGGGGTGGGCCAGGCTTTCTGTCACACAAAGGCTGCCTTGTCCGGCCTTCACATCTGGAGCCACGTAAAACAGCACGGGAAGC
This sequence comes from Eurypyga helias, assembly GCF_000690775.1. Classification (NCBI taxonomy): domain Eukaryota; kingdom Metazoa; phylum Chordata; class Aves; order Eurypygiformes; family Eurypygidae; genus Eurypyga; species Eurypyga helias. Next base: position 107,168 of record NW_010259984.1, read on the forward strand.
TGAAATCCCCTCTTGTACTTTCATTGGAAACGTAGCCTATAGGTAGGCCTGCAGCTCTAGAAAGCGCATGGTGCACAGGCCACGTGCGGCAGCTCAGCAGCTGTAAGGGTGGCAGCACAGCTCTCACCATGGGCACCGAGCCGTGCTGGGGGAGCGCAGGCAACAGGCCGACGGTGCCCCAGCAGCCCCCATGGGGGAAGAGGGAGTTTCACAGCTACCCCTCAGCCCCCCAGGTTCATACAAGAAGGAATGGAGGGGAGCGGTGGGGAAAAGCCTCTGACAGCCTCACAGATTGGGGAATAAAAGTTAAAGGAGTAACAGATTTCCCAGTCTGATGAGCAAATTCTTCCTTCCTCCTCCAAATTTCTACACTAACTTGAAAGCTTGAAATCTCCTATGATGAAAGGCTGCAAGAATTGGGCTTGTTCAGCCTGGAGAAGAGAAGGCTCCAGGGAGACCTTATAGCACCTTCCAGTACCTGAAGGGGCTACAAGGAAGCTGGGGGGGACTTTTTACAAGGGTTTGTAGTGACAGGACAAGGGGTAACGGGTTTAAACTGAAAGTGGGGAGGTTTAGATTGGATATCAGGAAGAAGTTCTTCATGGAGAGGGTGGTGAGGCACTGGAACAGGTTGCCCAGAGAAGCTGTGGATGCTCCATCCCTGGAAGTGTTCAAGGCCAGGCTGGATGAGGCTTTGAGCAACCTGGTCTAGTGGAAGGTGTCCCGGCCCATGGCAGGGGGGTTGGAACTAGATGGTCTTTAAGGTCCCTTCCAACACAAACCATTCTGTGACTCTATAATTCTATGATTCTTTTTCTCTGCTAAAAAATCCTCAGCTAAATGAAACGAACATCCAGAGCAATGCTTATGTGTTGCTTCATTTCTGAGCTATTATTTCCCTTCCAAAAAATGTTATTAATTTTAGGTGAAATTATCCTTGAAACAAACTAACCCATGATGTCCCTACTGGAAATGTTTTCCACCATGTCTCCTTGCCCTGCTTTGAAACAACCTGCCCAATTTGATTTCAACCCACAGGCGACGATGCCACGGTCGTGGCTGGGATCCCTCCTCTGCCATCCTTGGGCCCTGCGGAGGATGCCAGGGGGAGTAAGATGGGGGTCAGGATGGGGAAGCTGTGTGGGCAGCAGGTAAACACTGCACCTGAGAGGAGGCCAGCGCACTCCAGAAAGCAGGGAAGAGCCTGGGATTGGCACTGATGGGCCCCATGCCCCATACACACTGGGAATTTGGCACCTCCTTCCCTCCCAGCAGCTGTCCTCCACCACTTCCCAGTGCTGTGCAGGGCACCAGGACTGGCATGGTGCCGGCAGGACTGGCTGGCGGGGTTTGGCTGCAGGGAGATAGCTCCTTATCTTGGGGAAGAGCTGGAGAAATATGTTTCTAAAGGTTATAGGATAACAAGTCGAAAACACTGTGTACTTCATAAAGTTCACCGGGGTGATGTGTGTGTCATAAATGGCAATTTTATTTCTCCCAGGCTGTACTTTTTTCCCTTTACTCAAGACTTCGAGCCTCCTCATCATGGTGGTTACCGTGCGTGTTGCCAAGGGCAGATCTCCAGCTGCAGTGACTCGTCCCAGCTCCTTCGCTTGCCGAGGACATGCCACTCACTTTAGGGAAGGTGAGCCAAGGTTGTGCCATCCAGAACTGGCAGAGGCTGGCCATGCTCTGCCAGAGAAGGGCGGCAAGTTTTGTCTCCACCTGGAAAGGCAGCCTGAGCCCAGGGATATCCTGGTTTATAGGACTTCATGGACAAAAAGTACAGGAATCTCCCCTTTATTTATAGTGTTAGATTTTATCCTACCAGCCGGTTCGTTCATTCATCCTGTCTGGTGATTTATTCAATGACCTCTGCTTCGTGCTGCCGTTTCCACCCATGCAGAAAGCGTCAGCTGCTGCCCAATGCCTGCACAGTGCTAAGCACCTTCCTGAGAGACAGGGCTATGGCAGGTCATCAAGCTCCATCCCCTGAGAAGTATGTTTAAAAAGCAGCAAAAATGCATTCCAATGCCTACATCTTATTTAATTTATGTATTTCTTTAACTATTTTGACTGAGGAGAAAATTGTGAACACTCAGATAGTGGCACCCACAGTTTTGAACTGTGCCAAATTATAGGCGTTCATAAAGCTTCATTTGGGTGTTCTACAGAATCAAGGCTCAACACGTGTTTTTTGCATGAAAATACATAAAATTAAATTTCAAAGATTACAAGCTGATTAACATAAAAAACTTTGCACCAATTAGCATGGAAGAGCTCTTCCTTGTAAACATCAACCATTCAGGCTAACTCAGGAGGCTTACTTTTTTCAAAACTGAGATTAAATCCATCCTTTCCAGTATAATAACCTTATAACACCTCTGAATTTATCTCTAGGACAAAGGTCTTTTCTCATCTCAGCTGTTAAAATTTAACCAGGGAGATAATAATCATCTTGAAAGACACACTGCACATGGAGGGGGATTCGGTGGCGTGACTTCCAAGAGGAACTCAAAGTCTGCAGAGTAAGAATGGTGTTTGCAGACTGTAAAAGAGACCAACAACCCCTGGAACATTTTTTTGAAAAAAGAAGTGAATCCTGTGCTTCACGGGAGGATTTGCTCTCCATACAGTGGGGTCAAAATCAAAGCCTGTTTCCCAGGTGGGGTTTGCTTGATTTTTTTTGGAGCCCTACCTTGTTTAGAGCTCCGTAAAAGTGAAGTTTCACCACCGTAAGTTGTCTCAGAATTTTCCCTCTCAATGCACGTTTTCACACAGTGCAGTCTTCCTGAAGCCACGGGCAGGTGCCTCCAACTTGTTTTCTGGAAAATCAGCTTCCTGTAAACAAGCCAGGTAATCAAAAGCAGATAAGGTGCCTGGATTATCCCTGGGTGTGCATGCACATGCTGCCTTTACTCTACTATCCCAACTGCTGCTGTCTTGTTGCCGCCACGTGACAGCGGAGCTCCCCATTCCTTCCTCGCCCAGAGGAGGAGGAGGAGGTATCACCGTGGGCATTAGAGGGTGGTCAGCAGCCAAACCCTTTCACCGTTTCCCTCAGCGCACCACAGCAGCATTTTGGTCTGCAAGAAGGGGAGCTCATGCTCGAGCCTGTGCTCCCAGCAAGGCCAGCCCCCTTAAAGCACCACTGTAGCACAGCTCGCCCTTTTTTGGGTGGCAAAGGTGGCAATGACCAAGGCACCATACTGCTACGGATGGCCACACGGTGTGACCTTGCTGTCAGCACTAACATGTAGGGAAGGGCAGGGCCAGCCCCCACAACAGGGATGAAGCTATAACGAAAGGAAGAGCAAACTTGGCACCCCCAAAATCCACATCCCATGGCACCAGCTTCACCCCCAGCCTTCCTGGAAGAGGTCCCAGGTTTGAGGCTGTACACGCCTGTTCGGCCAGTGCTGCTGACACCCTCAGGGGGTATCTGGCTTGGGAAGGGCAGCGGAGTCCCTGTTGAGGACCTCCTGTTGCGTGGGGTCCACTCAACACGCTGGCGCTGCAGAGCTGGAGGGAGACAGGACATGGGCACCCCTCACTTGGGCTTTGAGTGTAAAGACTAAAACTGAGGACTGTGCTGGCCCAACTAAGGAACAAAGTGCCAGACACTGCTGCCACGTAGCCAAGGCAGAAGCAGCACTGGTCACCTGGACACCAGAGTTAAACGCCTTTGAGCTGTTGGTGTGTTTTTCCAAGTTGCAACACAGCACTTGACAACGGAGGTTTGGCAGTTAGATTTGCACACAGATTTGCATACAGATTTGCATATCGGCCTCATTAGACAAAATTCCAATTAAGCATTCAGTGCATGCAAGAACGGCAGATGCGCAGGCGTAGCAGGTGTACCGCTTTGTGCTACGTGATGGGTGCAGTGTTTACATCAGACATGATTATACCCTCTTGTGCCCAAAAACGGATTCATTAGCTTGCATCAGTTCCATCCATTTCCCACACTGTCCAAATCTGAAACCTTTTATCTTCTCCGGTTTCTCATTTTTTCAGAATTATACTATTATCTACTCCATTAAGAACCCCTTTTTAGCCCATCTAAATTCTCATTTGTGTAAGAGCACCACAATAACAAGGAAACATATAGGAGCCTGACATTTCTTTTCACGCTGGTACTTACTGTTCAGAATGTCCTAGAAGAATATTAATGATGTCTGTCTTTTCACAGGTGAAGGGGACTAATCTTTTGAAAGGACTCTCCATCTTTGGAAGCGTGCTGTACCAAACAGGCTGCTCCATTTTCCTTTTGAAAACCACATCAAAATCCCTTGGATGACACCCATATCACTCTCCCCTCTCCCAACTGAACAACCACTGTGTTAAAGAACGGCCAGGGGAGGATCAGAGAAAACTAGGGAAAATTTTTACATTTTCTGACCCTTAAGGAGTTAGCAGGGTGGGGAGCATAATAGTCGCTATTCTTAACGATTACATGTTGCTGGAAATAAACAACTTCTGTAACCATCATGTCCATAAAAGCCCTTGATCACTTCAAAAGCCTCTGCCAGAAGTATTATTCCATAAGGAATTCCAGCTCCGAGTGGCCCCACAAGCGCAGCTCCCCAGAAGGACAAGCAAGCTTCACGGCCACTAAAGCCATGACAGCTAAAGATGAAGCCAACGCTTACCCTCCCAACACAGAGACCACCCCTATTTCTTCCTCTAGGCCAAGCTGACATTAACCAGTTAGCAATTTTACAGCAACCACAGATCCTACGGAGGGTCTCCGATGCAAATTGTCCCAAACGGGTTTGGCTGAGGTGCAACCCTGACCTCAAATCCGTATTTATCAAGTGTAAACACTACTTCTTTGGTCTAGCTTTCATAAGGACACTCCTACAGCGGTTAATCACGTGCGGACATAAACAGTAACGTTTCACTGGAAGCGTCTCAGGTTAAAATTCATCCAGCTTTCTCCAAGGACAGCCATGTTCCACCAGGAAACGGCTGTCTGTAAGGATAAAATGGAAATGGGTGTCTCCCCTTCCTAGGAGAGGGTGGAGTAGATGTCATTACTTCTCTTTCCACTTTTAATACCATATTTTACTTTCTGCTGGGAGAAGACTTCTTACTGTGGTAGCCCCCAGTTGCTGGGCAGCCTGCAAATGTGGAGAGAATGGTTTCTAGCTCAGGGACAGGATAATCCGAACGGGGCCGTGAATGAGTTCAAGGGGTGCACTACCTGCCCTAGGATGGGTGGGCAGATGACAGCAGCACCCCCACGCTGCTGAATGTTCTGCAGGGACAGCAGGCTCCTCCTCCCGCCCTCATTCCTCAGGTGGGTTCCCCTCATTCACCTGTGTGTAAACACAGCGCTGGTGCCATCTGTGGTCACCAAGAGATCTGAGAGAGAAGCTGGGGAAGTCATAGGGATGCAGAGCCCAATCAGTAAAACGCTAATTACATTTCTCCAAAAGGAAGTTGCCGGAACAAACCCGTTCGCATTTTTTTCAGCTGAAGTTTCATGCTTGGCTTGTGGCAGCGATGGTCAGGGCACGTTTCGTCTGCTGTAGGTCAGGAAAGACTTGCTGATTGCACCAATCCAACCCATGGCAGCACATGCAGGGGCACTTACACCTGGACAGAAGCCTGCTAGGGAACTGTACAGAGGCGGTCTGTCCGCTTCTCAGAGGAGCTCAGCTGAAAACTCAGATCCGGACAGACTTTCCCTTCCTCCTCGAGACCTTGCTGGGCCTCATGTTACCCCTGCATGTTCAGCTTATCTGTTGATTTTCAGTCAGGATAATTTAGATACGCTTTCCTCCTGAATTACATCATTTCACTGTAAGGGGATGAGCTGCGCTGGGAACACTGTGCCCAGCCCAACGAAGTGCAAAGAGTCCATTGAACTCACAGGGAAAAGCACACACTGGGGCAAAAAACAGGCTGCCGCTACCCTCCCCAGGAAAGACTTCTCCTGTAAACAGGGGTGTACTTGACTAACCACAGCCACGTGCGCTGGAAATCGGTGACTACTACTGCCTGGGGAGCAGGGCAGAAATGCCATCGCAGGGCCACGCTCACACACCACCTCCCGGGTGAGCGACGACCACTGGCTGCAGGGTGGTGCTCCCCTTCCGGGAGGAGCTGGCTGCTCTCCTGCCAAGGGCTGAAAACAAGCAGTCACTGCTCTGTAGGGCCGAACTCCTTGGGCTTGAGGCCCTCGTTCAGGCAGAGCAGCCCAGGCTGAGTCTACGTGACACGTTGCAGGCCGGCAGGGCCTTGCGCTGTCCCGACAGGGAGCCTGCCCAGAGTGAACTGGGCGCAGGTAGTGGCTGTGCAGCTTTAGATAGCACAGTGCTGCGGTCTGGGCGGACTGGCGCCAGTAAAGCCTGAGGTGCGGGATGCCTCTTCTGGCATCGGCCTCTGCAGAAATCCTCTACGGCTCAGAGGTGGCCAGGGTGGGATCAGCTCCCCGCCTCCGTGACACCATCTGCCCGCTTGCCTCTCCTGCCTGCAGCTCAGGAGCAGGAAAAGGTAGCAAAAGCAAGCTAGAGAGACACTCCCAACCCTCCCTTCTCTCTGTGTCCCCATGCCAGCCAGCTGCAACCAGCTCCCTCTGCTTGTTGGCACGTCTCGGTGTGTTTGCCTTTGCCAGGCTCATTCCCACAGGCCTGCTGTTACGAAGGGGAGCTGATCAGCGGGGGCAGCAGATAGCCCTCTCACCAGTCAGGGCAGCAGAAAGGACTGAATGTCCGTGTGGTGAAATACCTTCTCAGCCCCAACATCTCCCGCTCAGGAATAAAGCAGCAGCCACATTTGCAATGCCACTGCTCATTGCTTACCAGGGAGTATCATTTCCTGACCATTTCTTCATCTCACGCAACTTTGATGTGATCTATTTTAAAAAATAGTTTATTTTCTTTCTTTAAAAAGCACAGTTTTTAAATAGGCTGACCAATAGGTCATCTGGATTCTAGGTGACCACCACAGAAAGAGCCAAGATGCACATAAGGCACGCAGGCCTGGCTATGGAGTGGGAAGGCAACGGTACTTCCCAGAGAGTCCTCACAGGAAAGCAAATTCTGTTTCTCGTTCCTGAACTGTTTGGTGGGATTGCGTACCTTGGCTCAGCAAGATGTATTATGCCAGCGACATCTGCGTGGAGAGCCTGACAGCCGTCACTCCTGCTAGCGTGATACCAGATGCCAGAACCCAGACCGGAGCAGAAGCACCAGGCGCTGCATCGAAGCACGAGCAGCACACACGGAGGGGAACTGAGCAGAGAAGACGCGTCAGGCCAGAGGGAGAGGCTGGAAACAGGGCTGTGACGGCTCAGGCAGTCCTGCAGCCCCCAGCAGGTACACGAGCCTCCTTCCCAGGCCTGGTAGGCAAGAAGCAGCTTTTGCTGTGCCACACGTTCCCAAACAGGGATGTAGCGGGATGCCCAGCCGCAGACTGGGCCCCCCAACTTTGCCATCTCTGCCCCAGTGTGGGGAATGGGCACCAGGGCAGCACAGCACGGGGCAGGGCGTTCCAAAAGCCCCACGTGAGGCCACAGGGCAATAAGTGAACTGGCAACCTCCTCAGAATGACAGTAGTTGTTATTATTGCATGCATGGATTTCCCCTATGCTATCTAGATCATGCTGCAGTCTGCTGGGCTTCCCAGCAAGCAAAAAAAAAAAAAAAAAAGGCAGATAGGATGAAAAAGTCTCTTGCTTTTTGATTTATTCAACATATTTTCAGTGCCTTCCTAAATACACTGATTGCTTATGAACAAGAAGCAAAAAAATGCACCGGCAGCTGCTCTGTGCCGATACGCAGCACGTCCAAAGGCAGCTGCTACACTCAGCTGCTGCCCAAGCTGCTGCATCTGACCAAGGGGCACTTGGAGCTTGAAGCCATTGACCTTCCGTGCAGAGGACGCTCAATAGAGCTGCAAAGGTGAAACAGTCAGGAGGATTGGGTTGGTTTTATTTCTTTTTACTGTAGATCCTACCTGTGCTGGGTTACAAAACCAAACCCAAACCCAGAAGTGGGCTGAAACTTCCCCCTGGCTGTACAGTGCAGAGAAGGGAGAGAGCCTGATTTGATAGGATTATTTTTGACAAGTAATTTAGAATCTTACACAACTGGCTTTACACTGAGCAGAGGGGGATCCCTGGGGTCTTTTGTCCTAGTTTGTCTGTGGGTTTTTGGATTGGTGGGTTTTAGGGAGCTTTTTTGGTATTTTTAATGAGTGCAGCGGCAAGAGCGGGAAAAGGCTGAAAATTCAGTCTTATGACATAATGACAAAAGTTCCTATGTCTTTGTTTTAAAAGAAGTGTGTAGAAACTGCTTTTCTCTCTGAAGAAACTATCTTTAAGAAATTTCAGGAAAACTGAGACCTACTGGTTGATTTTTATTGTTCATACTAGAAGTTGCCTAACACAAAACAGTTCTGCCTTGTTCACAAAACAGAATTTCTTGGTAAAGTATCCTGGAAACGCAGTACATGCAAATCTTAAGACACTGACTAATTATTACAATTATTATTTCCTTGAAGATAAGCAGCCTTCACTTACTAATGGCTGGCTTATTTGCTGAATACTGTTGGCCTTAGATATGATTATTAATTATTATTTCAGGTAAATCTAAAGGGTACATAGATAACGTGAATTATTGCATAGACCAGGAAACAGGAGGAAAAAAAAAAAAATCAGACCAATGTTCTTTTTTATTGAAATAGCTGGTGTGTCTCATCCTACCTTTCTTGAGCTTTGGAATATTAGAGAGCAAAGGAAGCACTGCAATGTGAAATACTGTAATTACAAAGAGGAAAAGTCAATGGAGAAATCCAAGGCACCCAGCACTGCAGAAAACTAAGTAGAATTTATATGGGATGCTGCCATCTTGACAACATGCTGATGAGAAAAATATAGTAACTCAGTTCTTATTTAAAAGCACAAACCCCTGGTGGGCTGCAACACGGCTGTAAAGGCAGTTAATCAAGCTACAAGCCTACAAACCTGCAGAGAGGGAATGCTGAAATGGATGGTTTAGATGGTGCTTTTCACACCGAGCGCCGTGTTTCCTAACTCCCTTTCCCCCGTAGCCACTTCAGAAAGGATTAACAGCAACAGCTCCTTGCTCACACCATACACTTCAACGCAAGGCACAGAAAACTCACCAGTGACAGCACGTGCTGCTCCCAGGCCATCGCGCAGGACTTCGGTTGTCCCCTTCTCCTCCCACCGCAACTGGGAGCGGGGAGGGCCACAGGCTGCTTGATGGGTCTTGTTCTCTCCCCGAGTAGAGGAGAAGTCCAAGCCAAAGGATGACAGCAAGATACAGTAAAAGGTGAGGTTCTCCCTACTTTGTGTTAGAAAGCACTTGGAGTCTCCTACTAATGGTTGGGGTTTTTCATCCATGTACATGTATATGACTAGGTCCGACGGTCCAGAATTAACATCTCCATTCCAGACGAGGCTATTAAATTATTCTTTGTATCCCTACGGACAGCACGAGAAAGTTCTGTAGGGTGCTTGTGGATGTAAATCTGATCAATCTGAGACAAGTGAACAAGTGTACAAAGCTTTTCCATCGAGAGCTCGAGCCTTGCTGTTAACAGCAGCAGAGGGGCATTGATGTCATGTTTTTGCTTCTGTGTGTATTTGCTCCGTGCTGATTCTTTGGAGTTAATACATCCATCAATCTACCACGCACTGTTTGAATTAAAAATTGAACCAAAGTACCTAACTTCCAATGAACATCAGCCCCACCGACTTCAATAAACTCTTACCAAAAGTCACGGACACTCAAGTGCCAATGAGAAGATGGAGGGTAGCTGCTCCCAGATCACAGTCACACAATGGTTTGGGTTGGAAGGGACCTTAGAGACCATCTAGTTCCACCCCCCCTGCCATGGGCAGGGACACCTTCCACCAGACCAGGTTGCTCAAAGCCTCATCCAGCCTGGCCTTGAACACTTCCAGGGATGGGGCATCCACAGCTTCTCTGGGCAACATGTTCCAGTGCCTCACCACCCTCTCCGGGAAGAATTTCTTTCCAGTTACGCACCCAGGAAGACCCATCTCAGGGATGCACAAACGCACACGTTATCCCTATTAACAGAAGAGGGATGGGGCAAAACCAGAGTACTGAAAGAACTAGAGCGCTGGTGCTGAGATCCGTCATGAACACAAAACACCAGGTGACACAACACAGTCTTCACCTGCGTAATGGTTGCTCACAGCTGTGGGCCAGCCCCCAAGGCACCCACAGCCAGGATAGCTCCATTTTGGAGCTGAGCTCTGATGGACTTCAGCCGTCCAGCCCTGCAGGATGCAGTGGCCTTACAGTAGCCGCAGGCTCGTCGAGTGCCACACGCTACACATGGCACTTGCGCAATCCCCGTTGGCAGCGAGGGGCATTTGCCCAGGCGCTGGGCACGGCCTCCCCAGCACTGGACGTGCACCGGACGCGAGCCGTGATGCTGCTGCTGGAGGGCCTCGGCACCGCCATGGGGCTGCGCTCAGAGGTGCCCATGAGAAGAACTACTGCTGCCACAGCCCCTGCTGAGGTGGGCAACCGCCTGAAGCAAAGGATGACGCTGGGGAGAAAAGCAAAGATGAAACCAACCACAGCACGGAGCAAAAAGCCAGAGCATTCTCTTGCTTTGAGGAGGAGGTCTGGCAATCAGCGGGCTCTGCTCCAAGCAGCCACGCGTACACGTGTGTCCTCAGCTGCTGCCATCGCCTGCAGGCCTTGCCTTCTGTAGGGACATTGCATCTCTCTGAAGCCCTGGTTTGTTCCTCAGCCTCTCCTTTGCCTCCCAGAGTCACGTTAGTCCTGAAGAGATTTTTTTCACAGCATTTCCACTCCCAGCTTGACTGGAGGGAAGGGGAGGTGCAGGGCGTTGGGTTAAAAAGTGCTGATGTGGGGTAACAAGCAATGACCTGCTTATGAGTGGAAAGAGCCTTTACTTCTAGTTCCTGCAGGACTTTCCAGAACCCTGGTGTTGAGACACACATAGCAACTTGCGCAAACGCGTTGGCAACGGCGACCTGCCGGCCTCTGCAGCCACTCAGTTTTCCAGCCATTTTTCTTTCCAGCCTCTGCAACTACAACGAGTGACAAACCCAGCCCATCCCTTCCCTTTGCCAACTACCACACTCCGCTGAGTCATTCCCATCTCATCCCCCAGGGCAGGTGGCAGCAGGGACAACCACGAAGAGTTAAGCCCGTAGCGCTTTTCCTTTTTCAGATCAAAGCTATTCACACAAAACATTTCAGCAAGGAGCAAAGAAAGCTGAAGCAGGCTCTGGAGTGTATCAAAATTGCAGTTGCTTTACCTTCAGGCAAATAAAAAGTTGCTGCCATTGTATTGGATTTTTTTTCTTTTAAAGAAAGGAACATTGTTGTTTACAAACATTTTTGTTTATAGAGTAACTATGCTTTTGAAGTTAAGTGTCTTAAAGCGTGCTACTGGGCTGCATTTGATTAGGATTCCTCCCTGCTAGGACAGATAAAAGGTCCCTGAGTTCAACAGCGTCTTGCTGAAGGGGTTTCAGCGAAGTCCCAGCAACTGGGGTGCGTCTGGGTTTTGTTTATAACGCTGAGGAGTAAAAGCCTCAGTATTGCTTCAACTTTTTCCTCACCTGAATTTTTAAAGGCTGCTTGGATCATCAGTGCTCAGGAGCAAAGCAAGGGGAGTCACACAATCGCCACTGACAAGGCTAGCACAGCGTGGGGTGACCTTACATGGCCTACAAACACCCCTCGCAAGGGTTTGAGGGTTCCCAGTTCTGCTGTGAAAGTCCACCCTAGCTGACCCATCCCCAGTTTGCTGGGCACACGTAGATGCTTGGGTTCAAGTTCAGAAAATAAACACAAGCAAGCCACATCAGGTTTAACCACTAGAAATAAACAGTTCAGATACCAGGGCAAGGAGCCTTGTCTCTCTTTCTCTCTCTCTCTCTCTGTAGCAGTGGCATTCACCCCTTTTTAATAATCTGCAGGTGTCGAACCATGCTCCATGCAGGATGTAGGCACACTACCATGGATTTAGACCTTACAGCACATTTCCTTTCTCTGATCACTTTTCATGGACAGTCCACAGTCCTTCAGAGCAGTCCGCAGGCACGTGCAGCCTCAAATGTAAGCTCAGAACATGTTGCATGCAGAAAAGGAAAGATGGAATGGAATAAGAAAAGAAAGAAAAACTTGCAGGAAAAAGAACAAGGCAGGCAGAGTCGTCTGCCAGATACAGCACCTCATGTCACTCCCACACACCGTGACCTGTCATGAGTTCAAGAGTTGGGAGACATTTTGGGTTTCTTCCAGGACAGCAGACAGGGCGAGGATGACAAGAGCACCCCACAGCCAGACATCACTGCCAAGGTCTATACAGCGCTGAGAAAACAGCTGGGGAAAGATATCCCTTGGGGGTATGAACTGCTGACATGGCAGTCTCTTATCCTTCAGCAGTGTAACACCACCAACGTTCCTGGTTTCAATGCTGAAACCCCACACAGGATCTGTGACCAACCCACTACAGCAGTTACCTGCATCATCCTCGGAGGAGGAGCATCTGTGAGTAAAAGGTTTTATTTAGGCACATAGGCTCATAATGCTGAATGCCCAAGCTGCTGAAGAGAAGGTAGGTTTGGGCAGAAACCTCTGCGGCAAGCAGGAGTGTCACGAGAGAACAGGTGACCCGCCCTCCATGCTTGCAGCCTCCAGCATCCTGCAGCTCAGGTAAGAGCATCACAGCAATTCTTGGGACCAGCCCTCAGGATCTCAGAAGACCTGGCTAAGCCAACGGTTTGATGACAGACAAAAAAAAGAGACCTACCTTCAGCTCACACCACCACCTCAAGACCAGTATTACCTCACGACACGCAGCAGTGATCCAACAGACTCCTGCTGCAGACTCAAATTTGTTCAAAAACGTTGCGTTTTGCTTTGCATCAGCCAGCTTCGTGCTGGGCAAAGGATCATTTCTTCTCCAACAGCCAGCAAAAAGACCTAGTTCAAGCTTTTTCCTCCCGTCTTGTCTAGTTCCACAAGCAGCGTGAGTAGTGGCCCACTTCTAGAAAGGCAGTACCGCTGAATCTGTGCACAGCCCAACTCCTCACCCGAACAACTGCAGAGCTACACCCTGGGGCTGGAGTTTCCTTAATTGCTTCCCTCACCACTTGCCCTAGAGCCCCCCCTCTTAAATTGCAGATATCAGACAGAGGGGGCTGAATTGTACGCGAGGCCGGTCTTTGCAGAGGTGGCACCGTACGCTAGTAGAAACCAGCTCACATTATTCACACCGAGGCAGGTCCTGCCAGAACGGAGGCTTTTAACCAGAACAGTCAACACCACTCTTGACACTTCACAGCTTCTGTCCAAAGAGACCTTTGCCAAGGCAGAAGGCTCCTTACTTAATCACCGGACCTGGAGGTGAAGGACCGGCTCTGTACTAATGCATGAAATGCTCTATCCCTATGGAGGCACTTCCAAACTGAAGGAATATGAAAATCCACGTGGCATCCAAGGCAGAAAGACTCGTGGCCTCTGGGACACAGTAAGGACGAGACGGCAGTTTTGAGCAGCAAGTCCTGCTCCACTGCTGAACACCCGCTATTCTCAAAGCGAGCGACATCTCCAGGATGCCTGACACGTCAGGGTAACTAAAACTGGAGCGCAGCATTTTCAAGTGTCCAGATACTCTGAAGAAGGCAGCTATACAAATGGAGACCTAGATAATTATTCACGGTTCGTAGGCTAATTCTGAGTACTTTTAATAGATCGTCCAAATTCCAACACCTGGCTTTTTGAAATACGTGATGTTCCATGTAGACATGATGCCATCTGGTAGACGAACGCGCCTCTTCTGTCCCGCCACGAAGCAACAAGTGATCCCCATAAGGCACTTACTGATCACTTTTCACAAAGACCTATTTCTTGGCTAATTGCAACATAAAAGAGCTCTTGCTGAAAGAAGCAGAAGGCGCTCCAAGTTTTGCTCGCACAGGCCTCTCAAATCACTTTCACAGACGCACTAGGATCATATTGCAGTAGAAGGATCTTCCAATCACACAGAGTTGACTGACACATTTTACTTTTACTTTCCAGCGTATAAAATCTATTTTTGCACTTATAGAAATAAGCCACAAGTAAGAACCAATGAAGTAGAAGCTAGGCAGAATCCCTACCAAATAAACTGAAGGTAAAGGGTAAAAACAGAGATGGCGAAGTCTCACCTACACCTTTCATATGCAACAGGAATTTTGCTACATTCCCTTTCCCATACCCCCGTGCACTGTTAGTTACATCAACACACCTTTTAAACAGTTACAGAAAGACCCCAAACCAAAACGAAAACCAACTGCAAACAACAAACCAAAAGAAACAAACAAAACAAGCAAAAAAAGCACATTGACTTTAATCTGTGCACTTCCACCTGAAGTGCACTGAAGAAGAAAGCCTGAAC
>NW_010259984.1:121628-142214 GCF_000690775.1 Eurypyga helias
TTCTGAGGAAAATAGCATCTCCAATATTCATATATCGTGCATTAGAGCTTCCTAGGACTGAACCACTAACACCTGTACGCTGCTAGAAGCTTAGGCATATGAGAAATGCATTATCTGCAGCAAGCTGGATATTTTCATATCAGGCTACCTGAAAACATGAATCTGAATAAAAGTTGAAACCAGTCTTTCTCCATAATTCATCTGACATGTAAAAACAGCCCTCAGTCAGATCAGTCCCCTTCAGCAAGGCAAAAGTTACAAACTGTGTCATAGCGACGACTCTCCGGTCTTCATCTTTTTTGTCTGGCCATTCGAACCACGTTGCAGACCCTGCCTTTTCTTTTTCTGCTGCTTCACCCTTTCCTCCTTCTTCTGTAGGTAGGCGTCCATGTTCTCAAACGAAACCTTGTAGAGATTGCTGTAGTGGCTCTCCGCGCCAACAAAACCTGCAGTTGGGCAAAGCAGGAAGGCGAGCGTCAATTCCCTTCGCCGTCTCATCAGTTACTTCCTGTACTCTGATTCTAGACAGGATCACAGTAAATGAGTTGAAATCCACTTTATTAAATATGAGCACTGACACTGCATGAGCCGTCCTTGTGTTGGCAAGCACCTGTCCCGCACGCGCACGGCCAAGCGTAGCCTCCGCCGGTAGGCTAAGAAGCCCGTAGAGAGGCAAGCACCTGACGCTGAAGCAAAGAGAGCAGGCAGCTCTCCTTACTTGCTGGGCGCTTGCAGACTTCGAGGCTTCTGTTTCCAAAAGCGACTGCTGTTGCAACTTACTGTTAGACATCCCACTGGAGCTGTTCCCCAAGAGCAAAGCACTGCGAAGGACGCAGGCTCCCCAGCTGTGCTTAGCCGACTTGTCTCCCCTTGGAATACAGAACGAGACTAGGAGCTAGCTAGGTCCACATTTTTAAAGGTGGTGTGGTACCTGACAAAGCCAGTAACCTCTACTTTGCTTTCCCACCTTTTCCCACCTCCAAAAATTCTCCTTAAAGGGCAAACACAAGAAAATCCAGTATTTGCTAGGGTTTGCCCCTGAAGCTGGTGTGCTACTCCACAGTATCGTACGTACGGCATTCCCCTTGTTCCTTGGAAGACAAACAAAGCAGTTTTCCCTTGCTGTTACTCAGTGAAGCGCATGCTGTTCTTTTCAAGGGTCTTGCGCTCCCACAGTAACTGATCCATTGGCCTTTGGCCTTGGGAGAAGTTGTGTGCTGCCTGTTTGAACACCCATGCTACTCTCTACTTCACCAGTCTGCACTAAATCTTGCTCCACCTTCTTCTGGGATCAGTTAGAACAGAACATCAAACATGCAATGCGTACTGCAAGGCTGCTCTACGCATCTGAAATCCTACGGAATCAGCCATCAGGTGAAACGGGTTTGTAAAAGGACAATATGCAGGCATTAAGACTGGGTTTAAACAATATAATGAGCACCTTTCAAAAAAAGAAGTAACTATCTTTTCAAGCACTAATTATGCACTGGAATAAGTGCTCATCAAGTGAGCCTACCCTTACTAATTAACAATAATAGACCCTATCATCTGAGCAGTCCTCCTTTCCCAGCTGCAGATACAGCCGGCTACCGTGTATCACAGTAATTTGCTACACTGGCTAATTATGCTCAGAACCTCTTCCCCTGCCTGCTCTTTTTACTTCCCTGTTGCTCATTTTCACTCAGACCTCACACTTCTAATTATCTACCTGGCTGTAACTATCAAGTCTGCAGCTTCTACACGCAAACACTTTTCTCCCAAACACGTACCTGACTTCCTCTTAGATTTCTAAGACTGTACCAACTTCATGACAACGTGATGACCAACGTAGCGACAGCTACACCCTAAACCATCCGAAAGCAGACATGAAGGAGACTTTACAGCGGACTGCACATTTCTGCAACTTTTCCATCTTCACGTATGGCCACCAAGAACAGACCAAAAGACCGGTGGGGACTGTAACACCTCTTTTAAGGAAGGTTCCGAGTCTCCAGGCAAGGTACGGGAAAGAAATTTCAATTAATCAACTCTCAATAGATAATGAGACATCCACTAGCACGTGCTACAGCCCTTCTTTGCCCTGCAGCCACCACCGCCACAATTTCAGCTTCCGAGTAAAGTTGGGTGTTTTTTAAATACCAAAAATCCTGGAAACATAGGGTGCTTCTGAACTAGTGAATCATGTGTTATTTTTCTGTGTGGGGCAGAAGTCATGAACAAATTCATAGAATCACAGAATGCTTTAGGCTGGAAAAGACCTTTAAGATCATCAAGTCCAACCGCTAACACTGTCACATCCACCACTAAACCACAGCCCTCAGCACTTCATCTGCGCATCTTTTAAATACATCCACGGGAGGGTGATTGAATCCCTCCCCCAGGCAGCCTGTTCCAATGCCTGACAACTGTTTTGGTGAAGAAATTTTTCCTAATATCCAATCTCAACCTCCCCTGGTGCAACTTGAGGCCATTTCCTCTTATCCTATTGATAGTTACCTGGGACAAGAGATGGACACCCACCTGGCTACAACCTCCTTTCGGGCAGTTGTAGAGAGCGATAAGGTCTTCCCTGAGCCTCCTCTTCTCCATGCTAAACACCCCCAGTTCCCTCAGCTGCTCCTCACAGCACTTGTGCTCCAGCCCCTTCCCCAGCTCGTTTGCCCTTCGCTGGACACACTCCAGCATCTCTGTCCTTCTTGCAGTGAGGGGCCCAACACTGAACACAGAACTTGAGGTGCAGCCTCACCAGTGCCGAGTACAGGGGGACCATCACTTCCCTAGTCCTGCTGGCCACACTGTTCCTGATGCCATTGGCCTTCCTGCCCACCTGGGCACACTGCTGGCTCATGTTCAGTCGCTGTTGACACCAGGTGTGTTTCTGCCAGGCAGCTTTCTAGCCACTCCTCCCCAGGCCTGTAGTGTTGCAGAGGGTTGTTGTGACTCAGGTGCAGGACCCAGCACCTGGCCTTGTTGAACCTAATCCTGATAATGAAAATGAACCAACCCTGATACCAATCAATTTCACCCTTGCTGATACCATCCAGGGTCACACGCTCCAGCCACAGCAAGCTCCACATAATCTGCCTTGCCAAGGTGGACCCAAACAGTCCATCTTTACAGCGAAGCTGCTCCTCCCACGGCTGTTCCATTCGTACTATCTCCACTGTACTTCTGACAAGTGTCACACCCAGGTAAGAGACAAGATGACAAACAACATATTTGATATGACAGCGGTAAGACAGACTCCAGCAGCTTGGTCACAGGGTGTTTAGACACATCCCTGCGATAAGGTGCCTATGTAAAACAGTTGTAATACTACAGTTCAGACCTAAATACCTGCATCATCTTGTGGTAACAGTAACCTGAGCACAGTTCATGATTTACAGTAACTTCCATAGAGATGAAGTGCTGAAACTGAGAAAACTGAAAAATTAAGCAACTTCAATAGCCAGCTGAACTGATCAAAATGCCTAAATCTTATGCTTCAGCTGTAAAAATTGCATTTCCTGGGCCTTGGGTCCAAATTTCTCACCTTCAAACACTGTCCAGTTGTCTTGAAGATATTTTGACATCTTCTGTAATCCTTTATCATCAGTTACAGCCTGGGAAAAGAAGGAACGTTTATTATTCCCAAAATACCATGCAATCTCATGTTTCACAGCACACTGAAAAACGCAACGGCTCTCAGGCAAGTACAGTGAAAGGAGAGCAAGTGGAAGTCCTCCATGATCTCTTTTAGGCTCCTTTCTTTCCAGGAATGCTATAGAAACCTGGCCTGAGATCACATGTCCTGCTGGGGAAGCTTTGCAGATGAAGGAAAAGAAAATGGATTCCCAGTTTCTAATCTGTGAGGAAAAGGAATATCACAAAGAACACATAAGGGTCAAAGAACATAGCTAGAAGTTTCATTTAAAACCACTTCATAACCATAACCTAATTAGCTGGCGACTTACAAGGATAGTAAGCGAGTTTCCCATTGTTTAATAGGTTATTACAGAGAACTCAATAGCATATCCCTCAAATTTGACTCCCTGTTCTCAGTGGAAAAAACTCTCCTTAATGCTCCCAGAATGCCTTGTTCCCTGAAGGATCCCTCAGTGGCAGGCACAGGGAAGGCTGTGTGGAAAGCATTCCTGAGCAAACCACAAAGGGATTTTGTTGTTTTGTTTTGTTTTTTTTTTTCTCCAAATAATCAAGTGTAGCACACAGAAAGTACAGGCAATTCAGTCTCAAGACAGAGAAGTGTGCCATTTAGCTTTCATGGAACACAGAACGATTTGGGTTGGAAGGGCCCTTAAAGACCATCTAGTTCCACCCCCCCTGCCATGGGCGGGGACACCTTCCACTAGACCAGGTGGCTCAAAGCCTCATCCAGCCTGGCCTTGAACACTTCCAGGGATGGGGCATCCACAGCTTCTCTGGGCAACCTGTTCCAGTGCCTCACTACCCTCTCCGGGAAGAACTTCTTCCTGATACCCACTCTAAACCTCCCCAATTTCAATTTAAACCCGTTACCCCTTGTCCTGTCACTACAGGCCCTTGTAAGAAGTGTCCCCCCCTGCTTTCCTGTAGGCCCCCCCAGGTACTGGAAGGCTGCAATGAGGTTTACTCCACTTTTGTTATGGCCTCAAGACAACACAAAACATTTGGGATGTCAGCATAACACAAGTATCTACCTTCCACTGTCCATCACATGGTCTGTACAACTGAAGAGGAGCTTCACTGTCTTCCTGCAAAATCCACAGATCTCCCGTTTCGTCAAGCGCAATGTCCCAACCTTTATGTTTCAAAGAGATTTGCTGTCTGTAATCTAGCTGCTGGGCAACAGCATCAAGCTGAAAGATGTAGACTGTGGGAAGACTTTTGAGAGGAAAAACTTAATTACCGTTATTAGCAAATCCACCTACAGCCATCACTTGTACAGCAAACTACACCCACCCACTCTAATTCCGGAGCCAAAGCAAAGTCATTAGGAATTGCAAAAGATATCCTAGCACTTCAAGTGCAGTTTGTTTACATGATCCAAGGCAGAAGCTGTAAACACCTAACACGTCAAATGGCTTTTCAAGTGTTAAATGAAAGAAAAAGCAGTCAAAACTGCCTTTTCTTTAAAAGGAAATGTAGTAAAGGGAATTTCATATGGGTTACTAAGGATTTTATGTAAGAGTGTTGCATCACAGCGCACCGGCCTACAGGGCTTCACTTGAAGGAATACACAGCTGAGCACCAGTCAAAACAGAACAGGAAAGGAGTTACTTATGGGGGAAGGGAGGAGGGAATGAGAGCAACAGGAAACCTTGACAGGGCTGAAGAACAGGACCTCTCCCCTCAGCACTCTCTCCTCCAACAGCCCCAGCCTCTATATGCAGAGCTTCCTAACCTCCCTGGGACAGGTCCCCAGCCTGCCAGGCAGGACACCTCAGCTCCCTCCCAAGTGGCCCACCAGGTCTGCACGGCAGCACTGCTCAGAAACGTTGGGCTGTGGAGCTGGAAATAAAAGCCTGACACAGAGCACGGCCCGGCCCCTGGGCTAAGTGACACAGGCACAGCCCCTGGCTAAGACGGCTTCCCCTTCCAGGGCCAGTTTGGGTGCCCATGCAGAAGGTGTGACAGGAAGCAGCTAAGGCTCCTTGCTCTGGCAAAGAGCAAGCCCACCGAGGGGACAGACTGCAGATTTCACTGTACAGGCAGCTCTGGAAGTCTCTCCCTTTCCTGTTGGCAAGCTTTGGTCAGGAAGAACAGGTTCCTTGGCAGGCTTGGGAAGAGAGGGGAAGGGGGCTTGTCCATCCCCACAAGACATTCGCCTGCTAGTCGGATTTCTAAGGTTCCTCAGTGCTGGGGTCCTTCAGCTCCCAAGCACTCTCTCCTTACGCAAACACCTGCATTTGAACCCAAAACTCAGCATAGCCTCCTCACAGTTTTAAACTGAAGAAATGCTGCACTTTTAAACAGAACAGTGGAACCCATTAAGAAGAGCAGAACTGAGTAACAGAAGTTTGGCCGCTCTGTCACCACAGCACCCGGAGCAAAACGTGACCCAAAACACACAGGTCAGGTGCAGCAAACTTAGGGAGAGATCCTGAGCATCAAGCAGAGCTCTCACATCCTATCCTCATGCTTCTTCCCGTGAGGGAAAGGCATCACAAATTCTGCAAAAAACTTAACTATGCCGGGTAACCCTCACACTCACCTCTGCACTCAAACCAGGTACCATACGGACTCGGGCTCCCTGCAAGCCTGGGACACTTGGAGATCCACACTACTGAGAGGCCAGGGGAAAGTTAGGACAGCCAGCAAGGGAAAGCTGCTCTTGCCTTGGCAGGAGCGGTGATGATTTTAGCCATTATTTATTCTTACCAGTCACAGAGAACTGCAACAAAACCACCCTGACAGCAGTAGCTTATTCTTGACACAGTGTATTTCTATTAGGAAAAGAAAAAGAAACAACCTCATAAGTTAAGACTATTTATGGGCAGAAAATTCACATTCCATTTCATGCCTTAGCCTTTAAAATTTAGCAGATGTCTTAATTTACATCAAGTTAAGCAACATAATTACATTTAAACTGCAGTCATGTGTTTGCTGTTTTATGATGTTTTTCACACTTCTCCCTTCACAGTCATCCAAACAGAGATCAAATGTGAAGGTTTGAGTGAACTGCTCTTAACAGACAAACTAACAGGTGAAGGAAAGTACACCACCTTCAAACACTCTCTCCGGCAATGCCAATGGCAAAAACATCAACAATTGCAGCCTGCACAGCCAGGATATCACAGGAGCTGCTTAGAGATTATAAACACCAGCCATTAGCTGCTGCTGTGTTCGTTGGAAAAGGAAGAGAGTGATGCATAGCTAATGTCCTTGCTTCACTGTCTCTGTTTTCATCCTCTGCCTGGGTGAAGCCATACTGCTTAACAGAAAAAGTGTTCTGCAGAACAAGGCAAGACTGCCTGAGGCTGTTTTCCTCATTAGAAAAAAACTAACACCTTAACTAAAAACTACACCAGTCACCCCCAAAAAATTCCATACCCAACAACAACAAAATCCCACACCACACCCCTAATTTAGAAGCTACATAGTTTTTATGTGGGAGAGAATCAGAGAAATGCCTTTGCTTCACAAACCATACTACTTGAAATAACATAACAACTGATCTGAGGCTCTCTGAGTGGGAAGCAAGAACTTGGGAGGAACGGAAAAACTGCAAGAAGATGCCCCAGGGTGCTTTTTCAAAAGTATCTGTTATATAACGTGAAAGACGAAACTGCAGAGGCAAAAGGCTGGTTCTCAAGTATATTTTATAAGCAGCGATAAGGCCAGCACTTCTGGTTAATAAATCCTTCATACTAGCGAAGTAGTGAGTTATTCCCTTTAGGGCAGGGAAAATACATTTTCTTTGACACTCTGCTGGCAGAGTTCAGATGCATCAAGACCTCTTTCCTTTTGCCACCTTTCCAGCCTTCACCTCTTGCCCTAACATGACACTGGTCACTAACCAGACCTGCTGGTTCACCAGCTTAAGCTGAATTTAGGAGTAACCGCAGGATTTTACCCTTTGAGCTATCAGCTGATGGATAGGCATCGTCAGGGTGCTGGTTTCAGAATTTTGCAACTCGTGTAGGAAAGCAAAACAAGCTGTACAGCTTCCAAACATGCAAGTCAGCAAGTTTAATACAAGAAGCTAACTGTTTTGTCAACAGTACATGAAGCAACTACTGAAAGATAAATCAACTGCGGGAAAAGTTAGTAAATGGCATAAACATAGCTGAAAGCCAGAGTTACACAGTCAATCTCCAGCATATGAGAACAAAAAAAAAAAAAAAAAAATCATGTGGGGAAGGAAGAACAATGGCATGAACACACTTTTTAGTCAGCAATTGGCTACTTGGGTGGAAAAGGAGCAATTCATAAAAAAAAATTATCCAAAGGATGGATATGTTTCAAAGCTCTTGGGAACAGATGGGACTAAGCTCTCGCTGCTCTGCAGAAATACTGAGCTGTTAGTCCACATTTAGCACTGGGACCCAGGACCACTGTTTAACACAGATGTTAAGAAATGCTTACAGATCCACATACTGGGTAAGATGAGTGGGCTGAATCAGAGAGGTTCTCCGCAGCTGACACATCTAAACATAGTTATTGCAGTATGGAGCCATTTACTACGCAGCTTTAGAGTAGAACTGACAGCTCCTATTGTAAACCACCAGTGGGTTCTTCAGACATTTAAGGGAACAAGCCAAGATATTATACATATTAAAAAAAAAAAACAAACCTGTGATATTTATGTCTAAAAAATAGGTCTGCCTCTCCGCCTGTCTCATGACAACCATGCAGAGCAAGTGCAGTGATGGGAAGTGCCCACCTACAATGGGAAGTGCCCACCTACACAGCTGAGTGCGCTTTGTCAGAGAGACAAAGGCTTCTGTGAATTTGAAGTGTGCAGCAGTTCTCCCCCACCCTCACTGGCTGGGGGCTGGGGGGCGGGGGAAGGCTTTTCTTTATTTGAGCCAAGTGTTATTCACAGCTGGACAGAGATGACACATCTTTGCAAGCTCTTTCCTTTCCGCCTGTGGGTAAGTCAACAATCAGCAAAGTGAAGGCAAGCCCCAGGGTAGTATCTTGTTCAAGGACAAGACTATGAAATAAGTTAACTGAAAGAAGAGCTACAAGAGCAGTCCGTGATAAACAGATGTTCACTTGATACTCTCTAACTTATTGAGCATTTATATGACACTGTTATCAGCCTGCCAACACCTTAACTTTTTGATGTCATCTGCAAGAAGAGGTGGCCCTATGAAAAATTAACGTACTGGAGCCCTGGGGTAGAGTTGTGCAATTCATGTTCTGGACTTTAAACAAGCTTCTGCTGTCAAGAGGATCAGATGAGGTGAAAGCCCCAAAGCAGGAAAAATATTTACATAGCACTACAGAATTAGAGAATTAACTCCCATTCTAGTGGGAAAACAAACTGGGGATCTGCAACCCATCAGCTGAAAATAATGCTACATTGCTCAAAACCAGTCTTACGTTCCCAAAAAGTCATTTTGCCAAGCAAAATAAGCCCACACTTATGTGTTCACATGACCTACCATTACTGATGATTCCATTATTGCTGTGCTTCAAGTTGTGTCTCAAGCTCCAGTGCATTCAGCCGTTATCGATGGTAAAAACGGAATGCAACATGAGAGAAAAGAAACACTGACACCCCCACCTGATCTTGGGTTGCCGCAGTCATCTGCAGACAGCGTGCTAGTCACAACCTACAAAGTGCTGACTCGAGACTGTTCCCTTGAATTCAGACTATGGATGTCACAGTAGGTTCTGAAGATGATCTTTGATACACCTGGATGCACATGATGACTGAACACTACCACCAGGCATAACCTCTGGCATTTCTAGCACTACAGTGCCAGCAATACACAAGCCTCCTTTCACTTTTGGTCCTGTTGGCAGTGGATACAGCAATTCTTCTGAGAGATTGTTTCTATTTGGATAATCTTGCCTGGAAGGCAGCCTGCAGACTATTAGATATTTCATATAATGCAGTAATTAACAGTCACCGTACAGGCTCTAAACACTGTAGAGCTCTTCTGACAGAAGCACATATTGACAGCTCTGTAGCAGTACAGCACAAAGGTGGCAACGCACAGCATTAAGGTTACATCTGTCATTTATCCGTCTGTCATCGCCGGGACACTGCCTGATCACTTTTCCAAGTACATATAAACTCTGGAAGTCAAACGAGTCTTCTGCACCCCTCAAGCACTGTGCAAATTTAATGTGTGCTGGTTTTGGCTGGGATGGAGCTAATTGTCTTCACAGTAGCAAATACGGGGCTGTGTTTTGGGTTTGTGCTGAGAAGAACGTTGATAACGCAGGGATGTTTTAGTTGTTGCCAGATAATGCTTTGTGCTGGTTTTAGTGAGGACAGAGTTAATATTCTTCACAGAAGATTAGACCAAGGACTATTTCAGTTTCTGATACTGCACTTCTGTTCCCAGCTGCTTCTCTACAAGAAGCTGGGAGGAGACGCAGGTGGGAGAGCTGAACCAAACTGCCCAAAGGGACATTTCATGCCACAAAACATCATGCTCAGTATATAAGCAGGGGGAGTTGGCTGGGGATCGCTGCTCAGAGATGGGCTATTGATCTCTGGGTGGTGAGCAATTGTTGCATTGTGCATCATTTGTTTTTGTATATTCCCTTATCATTACAATAATTATTATTACTACTATTTCCTCTCCCTTTGCTATCCTATTAAGCCGTTCTTCTCTCATCCCACAAGGTATTCTTTCCATGATTCTCTCCCCCATCCCACCCTGCAGAGCAGGGGGAAGGAGCAACTGGCTGGGTGGTGCTTAGTTGCCAGCTGGGGATAAAGCAGGACATGGTGTCATCGAAGACAGATTTTAAAACTCCTCTAGCAGTGTGCAGGAAGCAGAGTTTCAGAGATTCAAGGAACAGGCCAGCCTAAGGCTTCTGGGCCACCATCAGGAGACACAAACGCCAGTGGGTAGAACTGCAAAACACTACAGGAATACAGTTTATTAACCGCTGTGTTATATTTATTAACCCACAGTTTGTGGCGTTTCCCTTTCTGTCACTGCTTAGTCATACTGAGGTAAAGAAGCTAAACAGATACTCCTCAAACAGCCAAAGGGCACCCCAAATTTCTATGGAGAGACTCCATCATTGTGAAGAGTATCCTACGGAAGGGAATATCAGGTGTGTTAGAAGACAAGCAAAGTATTACTAAACTACATCCAAAAGCATTCAAAAACACTCTAAGGGAGTTAGAGTTTATTTTTTAACTCAGTTCCTGCTTGCAGCAAACAAGTTTTCTCCTCTAACATTTGTTAGATTATCCAATAAGATGTTCAAGTTTTATTATATAGCTTAATATTATTTTTTAATATGTTTGTGAGCAGCAGAGTTAAGATTCAGTGGGAGATCAAGCTCCACTAATTTACATGCAAGCTGTATTACTAAATACTAAGCCAGATCAAGCAACAAGAAGAATTTTAAAAGTTAATGATAGGATTCCCCACCTCACAGCTAACAGGTTAGTAGTCCTCAATGATCCAATAAAGCTAAAAGGCAAAGTATTTTAAAATAAAACCATTCTTCCCTCCAAAAGAAACGCCTTGCAAGACATGGATTCGATGGCTATCACACCACGTTGTGTCAACAAAGCACTCTCATTAGCTACTTCTGAACACAAAGATGAAACACTTCGGCTTTGAAACTCAACTGATTTCCAGAAGGCTACGTGCAGCAAAGTAATTTTGTAGGTTTGCCTCTCCCTTCCTCACTCAAATCCCTCTCACCCAGACTCTAAGTAGATACCAGCCAGATGGGCTTGTCACCTACTGTGGTACCCTCGTTTTTCACTTGTGAAAAAACAGCAGTAGCTGCTTCAAAGATTTCAAGCACTAGACGCAACCTGAAACAAACCAGAGACCTTGTGAACGTGTATGAGAGGTCTCTGGCTCAGGTGTGCTTTATTCTCAAGCTCAGGAGCAGGTTCAATTGTCCATACCCTGAATTCCTGCTACCAGGAACTCTAGGCCAAACCCAGGATTTCCAGAATCTAAGCTCTGAATACCGTGATGCAAGCAGCTACCCTGGCAGGCTTATGCACAGACACAAAGTTGCACGTTATCACTCCAACACAAAGAACAAAGATGGGTGGTAAGATAAACTACTCTTAAGTGATCCAACAGATCAGCAGCTGGCATAACAGGATCTCCTCAGCAGGGACGAGAGCAAGTGCCATTTCATTGCTAAGAGGGTCGTATGCCAATTCACGTGACAAGAGAGAACCAACCCAGAGATCAAGCACCACCAGAACCACTGCTCGCATCGGATTAGCGCCCCAAATCACAGCACCACCCCAGTCACGTACGTATCGCACCACTCACGCGCAGGCTGCAGGAGAAGGAAAGCTCCTGGGGTAGTCAGTTTTCATACTGCACTGGTACATTTTAATTTGGGGCACCAGGCAGCTCCAGAGCAACCCAAAGGGAAAAGCCCAGAGCTTTGACTCCGCAGGGCAGTACTATTGCAGGCGACTGGTTACAAACATTACAAAGCTGCTTTTTGCTCAGACAGAATTTCAAGTTGCAATTTAAGTATTTTTAAAAAAACAAGCGCATTTTTAGATCTTTCCAGTGTTACAGGATATTTTCTGGCTAAGAGACTAAGGCATTTACAGTTTTGGAAAAATGAGCAAGGAAAGGCTTTGTCCAGTGTGCAGAACTTGTATTTGGGAAGAATTACACTTTCTTTTGACCACTGCTTGCCACTTCTTAAAGCTGCACACAAGACACAGAAATGGGACTCAGGGACTTCTTTGCTTTTCTGAACTCCCAGGCTTTTCTAACAGTCTCCAGGTCTCCCACAACTTCCAAACCCACGGAGGAAAAGGAAGCCCTCCGAACAAAATACAACAAACACATCTGGGAGTCACAAGGATTGTTAAGGGTAGGAAAAGCACTAAGACACATGGGCATACCTGGTCAGTTTTGGTTGCCTCAGACCCACTGATGTTGCTCAGATGACAGCAGCACACTTCTTCCCCGCTTTTGTACTCCCAAAGTCTCAGAGTTGAGTCCTGGACAGATGGAAGCGGACAGAAGTCAATTACTAACAGTACCTCAGGCAGAGAGGCCACTCAGCTAAATCCTATTTCCCTGAAGGGCTTCCCACAGAAGCTGCTAAATAGTCACTTAGTTAACATCTCAAATTGCAGATAAAGCATTTTAATTAACATAATTTTCCCCCTTGATTCTAAATTACTCAATCATGCTAACTTTAATTCTCCTTTTGAAGTGGAAACTGGGTAGCTGGAGGAGTGCATTTCAAGCCCAGTCAAATAGCCCAGCAATACAAGTGCTCAGCATTTTAATGGCGATTCCTACAGGTTGCCCTTTCCTGCCCCTACTCTCCTTATAGCCCAAATTCTCATTTGATTTAGTAACCTCCTGGAGAGAAGCTAAAACACGGCTCTGGAAAAACAGAGTCATCAAAGAGCATTTGCTAAGAATGAAGTACAGACATACGCAGCATTAACACTAGAGTTGCTTAAAGATTTAGAGGAACAAGAGACAAGAGCCTTAGGGAAGCAAGTGCAGCAGCTGAAAGCAAATGCTAAGAATTATCATGATCTTCCTATCTTCCCAGACACATTATTTGTTTCCTATGCGGTTCTGGTAGTCTGGGAAACAAAGAATATAGTTTCCGTTCTTTTAGACCAATTCCATCCATTCACTCTGTACAGGTCTGGCACAGCAGCAGGATGTCATCAATTTAAGAAAAGGCCTGGGGGGAGGGAAAGGAGGGAACACTCACTTCAGTCCTCATCCAAGCATCGTGCAGCACTGCACTGCTATGCCCACACAACATGCGCTGGACGTAACACGAGGATACACAGACAAGGACATAATTCAGAACAAGTCTCACAGGGGAAATCAAGTGGAAGGGTGTATAAGGAACAGTTTTCTCATCTTAAAAGCTCTAAAAATAATAAAAATCTATGATTCTAAGATGAGTCATTCTCCAGACACTCATTATCATGGTAGGCTGGCATAATACCCATTTGCTTCAAAGTTGTTTAATAGTCCAATGGTTTAAGTTTGTCTGTGCTGCAAAGCAAGAGTTAATGATGAAGAAATACTGAGGACTTTGTGATTTCTCCATCCCAAAGATCTTAATAAGAAGCTAGCCTTGCTATAAACACAGTAAATAGCTCTTAAACGAGCTAGCAATGGAATGGCTGAACACTGAATAGAAAGCTGAGAAAGAGGGGGGGAAGGAGGGACAGAGGGCATGCTGGAAACTGTGAGAGATTATTCCAACTTAGTGCAAACAATGGTTTTAAAGCCTAAATTTTCAAGAAAAACACTTTTACGAAGAAATTGCAATACATACCCCAGAAGCTGACAACAGCAGATCAGGATAGTTGGGTATTACAAATATTTTGCTTACAAACCTAAAGGGAAAGTAATGAAAAGTTGAACTCTCCTGCATGACACTCCGGTCTTTAAACACACACAGTAAGAGAAAACACTAGTTTTAAAGAGAACCTTATAATAAACAAACAGATTCCCCACATCAAGCCAATTAGGAGGAAGAAAAAATAGGCCTACCGTACTTAGCATATATACTACACAAACTACTGAGTTTCTTCTTAAAAGAAAAAAAATATTTCCCCACCTGCACTCTGACTTCCTCCCGACTGAGAACACTGACAGTTAGACCCAAAAAAGGCAATGGAGGCAGATTTATTCGGATACCACGTTCCCCCTTCTCAACTCGTGATGCACATTAAAAATATAAATCAACGGGTGTGTTTTAAAACACAACAACGCTGACCCAGCTTTCAGAGCACCGCGTCTCCCATCACAGCTGGGGATCACTCAAAAGCAATGTTTACCAAATTTACCATCAGTGCCCTACATTCAGCTAGAAACCTTGCTTTTCGGAAGTACGTAATACTGCTACGTGTACCATGACTTGTCTTTGCCGAGTAATGAGGACGTGAACTTTTGGAGTTTGTTATTATCTCAGAGCTCAGCAACTTGAAATGTAGTGACCTAGGCAGAACATTACCAGCGTAGGACAGTCTTGCTTTTGAAAACAGGCATCATTTTAAGGCCATTAAAAAAAGAAGAGGGAAAAAAATAAATAGAAGGAAGAGATCTGGTCACTGTAATACAAACTTTATGCCCAAGCAGTAATGGCAGGTGCACATGCAGGCATAACAGACCCAGCCAGAGTCACCATGCATCCCGCTGAAAGAAGAAAATCCAGGTGCGTGAAACAAGACAACAATTGTACCTGCTTTATACAATCTTTTCCTTATTCATTACTAATTTAAACAGTGAATTTTTAAATATATTTCAATTAATTTACACTAAGTGCCTTTCCACTCTATGGCCACTTACAAACTCTCTGTGCAGACACAACATCCCGCGTTTGAAAGTGTCTTTCTGGCCATCAGGTTCTGCTCATTAAAAAAGTGAAACTGAGTTTACAGTAGGTGGAAACATCGGACATGGCTCTGTAAATATGCCATAGAAACCAACCTGATCAAAGACTACTTAGATCTTTAACAAGACTAGTCTCTCGCTTTTATACTATGCCAATCCTACACAGGTTAGACTACCCAATTACATTATTAAAATCAGAATGACTCTCCAAATTAATGTGAACGTAATGGCTCCATTAAAACACATTGGTGGGCAAGTTTAGATTGTTGCCAGCACCCCAGGTTCCTCGGTCACACCGAAGCCACTTAAAGCAAATTCGGCATCAACACCACCTACCTTTAACTCGTTCCTGATACAGTGAGCTGACTGCACCACGTTGCATCATCTTATGGAATAACATGCCTGGAAGGGTGTTGTTATCCCCAGGTAACTCAGCGGCCAGACAAGCAGAGTTACAGGTGTTCTCTGACCCCTAGGCAGGGTCATGTCTTTTCTGCTATCTTGTCACTGTTAACTTCAAAAGGCAGCAGTGGCCACAAAAAAACCCTCTTCCTTACTAAAAAACCCTAACAATCAACAACAGAAAACCTCCAAAAGCCCACAAAACCCTGTAGAGATGGGAGGCAAACCCAAGAGACTTTGAAAATACCAAAATTGACAGACTTTTTGAGCAGCAAAATGTGGAGGGAGAAGTCTTTTAGAAGTCTATTTACTATTCAAGTCTTCTTCATGGGAAAGAACTGCTGAGAAGAAAAGGGAAAGTACAGTCCATCCTGTAGGCTAAGAAGGATGTCGTGCCAAACTGGCTAGAAGACAGCCCTTATTCCCATTCTGAAAGGACTGCTGGCCTTCTATTAAGTCAGAGCATGTCTGAATCACATCAGTACAGCCCTAGCAGGTTGCTCTGCTGCCTTACAGCCTACAGATGACTGCAACTAGAAGCACCTTCACTTCAGGAGGGTGAGACAGGATGGGAAGGGGTTGCCCAGAGAGTTGTAGATGCCCCATCCCTGGAAGTGTTCAAGGCCAGGTTGGACAGAGCTCTGAGCAACTTGATCTAGTTGAAGATGTCCCTGCTCATTGTAGAGGGGTTGGACTAGATGACTTTTAAAGGTCCCTTCCAATCCAAGCCATTCCACGATTCTAAACACAGACCTAGCTGTTGTTTAATATGATTTGAGGAGACAATCATTTCAGCCATTGAGGCACAGTGAAGAGCCGTACACGGTAACTTCTGCATGCAACAAACTTACTCTCTGTGTCCCAGACAGAAGGATACGATACTGTAAGGAGCCTTTGCCAAGCTGACTCTGATCTTCTCATCTCTGTCTGCAGTTAGGATATACTGGTCATCAGGACTCAGCGCCTGTCAGTAAAGGGAGAGTTTTAGAGCTCCATAGTTCAATGCTTGTTTTAATTTAATTCTTCCTAACCGTGAGAAAAAAAGGCAACCAATAAAGTAGCTGTTTCTCCTGGCTCTGAAGAGCAGGTGAAAGCATTAAGCCACATTTTTCCACCAATAATGGAAGAATAAATCTTTGACAGTAACTTTCTCGCTGACTACTAGGGTCCAGTGAAAGCCAATGAGCCCCAACAGTACAGCAGAAGTCCCATTGTGTCTTAAAAAGAAAGAAACTTCACACTGAGGAGTTCCACTGACATGACAGACTGGGTGAATTCCCATATATGTTCCATTACCAAGTCTTCTGTGACTGTAACATGAAGACTTTTTGAACACTCACCCTCCCAGAAGAGATAACCCTCTGGCAAGCTTGTTTCTTCACCAAACTCTGCAGACACAAATTCAGCAGCGAGAAGTCCAGACCACATACTTTGTTTTTATAAAAACGAGCTCCCAAATCTGGGACACGAGCAACAGTGAAAGACCTGAAGGGAAGCAGGATCCAATAGCAGAGACAAGTGACCCAGCTCAAGTTTTCCTTCTGCCTGGGGTTCTGTTATGGAGTAAGAATAGACATCACCAGACTTGTCTGCCACTAGAATCTTATCCTCGGCAGCTGTAATAACCAGGGAAGTGCACCTCCTGGTCACACACCTGAAAAAGAAAATGGCACAATTTGAACAGCTCTGAATGGCACCTTCAGCAAGTCTGGATTCAGTCCCAGTTAAACAGACCAGGAGACCGGACAAAATCTCTCTTAAAAATGTAACTTAAACAAACATGGAAAAGAGAAGGCAAGGTAGGAGTTCTCCTAGTAAAAGTCATTCGCAGCAAGGATATCAAAAAACTGTTGAAACCATTTCCCCAGTTGCCAGTTCTTAGTGTAAACAGAATTCCTTCCTTGTGAACCTCAAAAACTCTTCCTCCTCGCATCCGGAGTCAGAGAGACACAGTCTCAGGGTACCTTGTCCAGGCAAAGCCCTGAAGTTGAACTCTGACCTTCCCTTTTCATCTGCCAGTATCCTATAGCTCCAGTTGCCAATGTAGCAGGTAATGCTTTTCTTATAACTTTTCAGATAAATGTTAAGAACTGCATTTGTCAGAAAACAAGTTTTGAAGAATGTTTCATCGCTCAGTCTAAAGAACGCTTCCGCAAGTTAACAGCTACTGTTATTATGGCTATTCTTCTCATAACACCCCTTTTCCAAACCCCTCTGTATGCCATGTGTTAACGTAAGACTGTGCACAGTGGGGATCATACTGAATGGACATTTCTGTTCACTTACTCTGAAACTCAGTGACCATCAGGAGGCAAAAGAACAACACACCATAATTCAGGTAGGAAGACAGAAACCAATCCTTTTTTTAGTGACTGTTTAAAGGAACACTGTAACAATAAAAAATCGTATAGGACAAGAATGCCTACTCACACACTGCAGGTGCAAGCAGCACAGTTTCAAGATACCTTGCCAACAAGAACAAGTATTGCTCCAAGTTTGTTGTACTGCCTTTGATCTTAAACACAAAGAGATTCAGAAGTTCACCTTGTCTGAAGTGAGCTGACTACAAAAACTAGCACCATGTGAAACCTTTTATACAGCCTGTCACAAAACACCAACACAAGTTACATAGCTCAGCTTCAGCATTCTGTTTTTTCATGCAGAGACACTTTTGCCTGCATTCCCAGTTTCTGAATAGGAGGTATGGAAGCTCCTAAAAAACGCAGCCGTGGCCCTAGTTGAGTTTTTAGAAGAAAACTGAAACATCAATCGTCCAATGGCATATTAAGGGCGAGACATAGAGGGCAGTGCAGCAGAGGAGACAGAACATAGAATGAACAGAATTTGCCATTTCTGGTTTTGTCAGTGATTGCTTACTCACTACAACTCAGGTTAACCCCCCGAAGAAATGCGCATCATATACCCTACACATACAACCAAGCTAACAGAGACACCACCTTGTTTTGCAGCCTGGGCCACACAATTGTCAGAGACCATCAGAAGCAGAGATGTCACACGCTGAGGTACTTTCTCAGGAAGTCCTTCGTGGTTCTTTTTTTGACAGGCAATTGTCACAAGCAACAGCAGAAAACTTGTAACTGGATGACCTCTGGTGGACAGCTACTGACTGTTTTCTCAAGAGGATCATACCATGGAAGGGAAGCAGTCGGCACCATCTCAAAAGAGATACTTTTAAGACAGTTCCCAAACTCCCTAAAACATATTCTCCCCCAAATCAACAGAAATGGACAGTGCACTCACTAAACTCCTCTACACTGCTCTTACAGACCCAAACTTAAGTGTTCACGAGGAGCGAGTAAAGTTTCAGCTCTTAAAAATGCCTTTTGGAATACAAAGAGATTGTCATTTACCTAGCCAATGGTATAAACATCTGCACTCCCACTCTTAGGCACACCACACATCACTTCTTGTCAAATATTTTTGAATTACCAAGAACATTAAATTTGAGGGGGAAAAAAAAAAAAGAGAAGCTTAGCAATAACTAACAGCAGCATCCCAAGTACAACTATTTTATAACTCTAAATTAATCAGCCATAACTCCATAACAAAGTGACATGCAACATCCTTCTTGGTTCCTTACCTGATGCTAACACACTCCCAGGAGGGCTTTGTGTGGAAAAGAATCAGACGTTTGCTGTCATCTGTCAAGGCAAAATAATCTCCTGATGGGGAGAAGGCAAAAGCTAGGATGTTATCACTTCCCTTATCTGTCGGTTTTCCACCCTGTCTAAAGGAGAGAAGGGGGACAACAGTTCACAACCTGAGAGTTACTGAAATCCATACAAAGAGAAAGTTGCTCTCACACTGCCAAGAAGGAGCATGAAGAATGAAGCACAACACTAAAAATTTTATTTGTGCTTAGAGTGTTGAGCCAACGTGAACATTAATGCAAGGAAAAAGAAACTGATATAAGGTCTAAGACCGTATCATTACCTGCTTAAAAAAAAAAAAAACCAACAACAAACAACTTCATGATACAAATTTAGGGGAAAACAGTAAAATTGGCTATAGGTAAAGCAATGCCCAGAGGTTGAACAACAAACAAACAGCCATGCCAGGGTTTGTGCCAGCAGATCATGATACAAATTTAGGGGAAAACAGTAAAATTGGCTATAGGTAAAGCAATGCCCAGAGGTTGAATTTAAACTAAGCCTTTTTTGGTTTTTGAAATCTCATGACTTAGAGAATAGAACTGAAGGAGGAGTTATATGTTGGTCTATGTTGTTGTTGGGTTTTTTTTTCCTATCTGTATTAGATAGTCTAATAAAAGATAAAGCATTTTTTCCATAAACATCTTCACAGAGAAGAGTCATACAAAATCACTGATTATATGATGTTTCTCTAAAAAAGAAAAAGTTGTAAAATCTCCCCTCTGGGATGAAACAGAAACAAACAACAGAAAATCCCACCCAAACCCTATATATCCATCAGGGTTAGCAAAAAACACCTGGCCATCACCTGATCAAGAGTCATGCCATGACTCTTATTATCTTCACTGCCACATAACCCCTGGAGGAGATGCACCCTCTATGAAAACAGCAGATTGCCTAAACAGATTTTCTCACCCTTTATTTCCTAAGGTCTTCTCCGCATTGATGCAATCGTACACGAAGAGACTGTCATCACTGCAAATAAAAACCAACAAACTGAAAACACAGGAATTAGAACAACCATGAGCTGAACTACGAATAGTATCAACTCCTTCGTAACACGCTATTATTTTGCGGTTATATGCACTACTGAGCCCCATCTGGAGGAATCACTCCTGCGAAACGGGCTCCCGAAGTGCCACAGCTGGGGTAGAAGTTTAAAACCTTGGACTGTACGCACATGCCAAAAAAAAAAAAGAAAAAAACAAAAAAAGAAAAAAAACTGTCATCTGTTGGCAAAGTGACCGCGATATTTTACTTGTCAGGCTTCACATAACTGTCACCAGCATTTACCCTGTTGCTCACATGGCCATGACGTGCATCTGGCGGCGCATAACAGCGCCAGAAAACCGTCAAGACTAAAAAGCTTAAAGGTGGTATTTCAGCAACAGAAATCGCACCCAAGGAGCCCCCAGAGGCCCACGCTCCGCTCTGCGGGCTTCTCCCGAAAGGCCGGAGCCGGCAGAGCCTCCTCCACGTTCGCACCGCCTCCCTCCGGCTGGCAGTCCCCACCATGCGCCGCG
>NW_010259985.1:0-370 GCF_000690775.1 Eurypyga helias
GCTGCTCGTCCAAGGCCATGGGCATCATGAACTCGTTCGTCAACGACATCTTCGAGCGCATCGCCGGCGAGGCCTTAAAAACATGCACCTTAGAAACATGGAAACTGGCGCCTGCACCGGTATTTATGAGGGCGTTATGCAAATTAGTGGATTGTAGTCTTTCTATTCCTATTGGAGTAAAAAAATACCAACGTAATTACAGGCACTTCCGTCCTGTAACCGTCACAGCTTAGGCGCTGAATACACAATCGTGCTTTGCAGTTACAGGGCTGGCAACTTCCTTTCCCTAGCGGGAATGTTTATCTTAATATACAGTAATAGCGGTGCGAAGCTTACACTCTCATTGAAAATTGAACTCCGATGCCAATAC
>NW_010259986.1:0-13139 GCF_000690775.1 Eurypyga helias
ACTTGGCCTTGTTGAACTTCATGTTTTATTCTTTTCAATGACTCTTCACCATTTAATGTCTTATAAAAACATATGGTGCTTCAGCAGATTAGTATAAATCTGTAATAACATAGAAGAGTATATAATCTGGCTTTTATGATATTCGTTAGCAAAGTAATAATGATAAATTTGAATATTTGAAAGCTCATGTTTAAAAAATAACAAGATATTATGAATTCCTGCAAGCAAGGTCATACCCTTTGCATGCTCTTACTGAATTATTACTTATTGTAATTACTTAATTAGTCATATAATGAAATCTTTCAGGATCCACATACCATAAATAAACATAATATATACATTTTAAAATCAAGAACCACCAATGAACTACAAAACAAGTCTGGATTAAGCTCCAGCTAAAACATAGTTATTCTATACTATGTGTTTCTCCACTCTATGCTATACCAGTTTCCAAATGTTGTTAATTATCAATAACTTTTATTTTGAAATAGAAGTTGGTAGTGAAATACCCAAGTTCTCTGTTTTCCTTAAAACAAAACAACTAAAATAAAAGGGGACAGGAGATCTCATTCTTATCAAATTGTGACTTGATCTTTGTTCAGTGTGTACTCTTTCATCTTCATATAACCCATTTATCATGCAGAAGTTATAACTAGTTGATCTATTTCCATTTGTTTTGTATATAGTCAGTACACTTTATTATGAAAAAAAATATTTGCAATGTTGGTAAGGCATAACAGGATTATGTCTAATCAATACTCTTAATTAGCGCCAAGTTGACTTCCAGTGTGGACAACTGAACCTAGATGCCGTGTCTGCAATGGGCCAACCATGCTATTATGATAGAAGACAGATTAAAATCATGACTTCAGACTTGAAGTGAGCAGACCACGTGTGATCAGGAAGATAAACTAAGTATAAAATCAAAGAATAAATAAACATGTGCTTGTCAGCAGGAGGAAACTTCAGGAAGTCTGTACTGCAAAAGATAGTTCTGGATCAGAAACAAGGATTCAGGTGTCAGGAACCAGGAATTTGGGCTAAGTAAAGAATAAGCAAGCAGGGGACAGGAACAAGACACTGGTGTGTATTTGCAGCCAAAATGCAAGCTGCGTTGGCAAAAACAACTGATTGAGTTTATCACTTCCTTTGTCACAAAAAGTCAGGTTTATACCAAGTAGTTTGCTGAAGAATTCAAGTTACTGGAATTAGTAGCTAAATTTTTGATTGTAACAGATACATATGTACCCATTTCACATAGGGTGATTTTGCAGAAAAACACATGTGACATATTTAACATGTGAAGTTCAAAAGGAGGATTTAGTTTTAATTATATTATGTCTGCAAGTGCAGTACTAGTTTTTATTAATGTTTTCTTAAATACTTAGAGCATTTTAAGGAAATACGTGCGATGACTGTGCTTCAAATAGAAGTGTGCTTAGTAGCTTTGTACTTGTGGTTTGATCTTAAAGGTAGGAAATGCAAATATAATCATCTTCAACATAAAAAGAAACCTTCACTTCCTGATCTACTCTCTTAGCCCTTCAAGCTATCATTCAAGGAAAAATTCTGTTCTCAGAAAATGGTCAGCGTTTCCTTGTTCCTGCACCAGTACCAATTTCAGAATCCATCCTTAGTAGAGAAATCTTGGGGAATTGGGTATGGGTGATACAGGTTTTTTAGATTTGGGTTTTTTTTGGTTGGTTGGTTGGTTTTGGTGGTTTGGTTTTTGGGGTTTTTTTGGTGTTTGGTTTTTTTTTTTTTTTAACTAACCGGGAGACGATTTAGAAATACAGGCTTCTCCTGTGCTGACACTTTAAACCACTTCAGAAGCCCATTTCACTCAGTACTAAACAGTATTATTAACTCCCTCTTTGAGGAACTCTAAATCCTCTGGTAGTACCCAGGTACCTGGTTTAGTTACGGCAGTGCACAAGTTCATTATCTGAACTACATTTTAAAATCTGAACAGGCATAAAAGCTAAGCTTACCTGAAAAATATACAATCTACAGTGATTTTACGTTGTATTAGTTAATTTATATTAAAAGCACATCCTTGTTGCATAGGTAGGTTTATTGCATAGTCACTGAATAGTTTGTATCTGACAACATAGTGTGAGCTTTTCTTTAGAAGCCTTTATTGTCTTTAGGAGCAACTACTCCAGAAACTGTGGCATTTCAAAATTTCTCTTCAGATTTACTTTTAATCATGCCAGTATGAGAAAGTTTAAAAAGGAAATATATGTAATATATGTGTTTTGGAAGAAAGAAACGCAGCAGCTGGTGTAAAGTTTAGTATCATAATTCACACATCTAGGAGTTTGAACAAAATCTGAACACAGTTTGTAGGAACCAGTTTTAATTAAACATGCTACATCTGCACATTCAATCAAATCAAATAATGAGTAGTAAATTAAATAATTCTGTAGAACTCGTGCTCCTTTCTTTAACATAGTTCAGTTCATTATCTTTCCATCTAAACGTCTGGTTTGATATCAAACATGATGCTACAATGAGTTAGTCTTTCCTCATTCATCATATTCATTGTTCCTCAATTCATCATATTTTTTGAGCTGATGGGATTAAAGGTCCTTGAATTACTGGGAAAAAATCACTGTCTGATCCAAGTAACAAAGATAATAATAAAAAACTTCCATCTTTCAGCACTGATCATAGCTAATTGGTCCATAGAGATAGAATAGGAGAGTAGCTTTAAAAGTGTCTGGTACTTAAGGTTCACTCTGTTTTGTACATCATTGCATAGACAATATGAAATGTGCTAGGAAGTTGTGCATTTTTTCCTGCGTATTTCAATGGCAAATTAGAAAAATTTAAATATCTTGAGAAGATACTATCTTTACACAGAAAAGCTTTTCAGAGGATAAATTACTACCTTTATTTTACCTAGTAAGAGATAGTTCATATTTTCACTTAATGCTTTTCAGTTCACAGTGACCTTGATATTTTTTTACCACAAATATTAGCCTGTATTAAAATGATTAATAACCTGATGAAAACATAAGGTTAATGGGCTTTGCTTAAAAAGGCAAATAGGGAGCTGAACAATCTTGTTAAATTTTATAAATACATATAAAGAATTTAATTTAGAATTGGGCAGGTCTGTTCTGTGGTCATTTCCCTTGGCAGATTTTATGTCTCACACACTAAGCTGTTACTCCTCTCATTCCTCTGTAATAGACAGAAATTCAGCTAACCCTGTGAATTTTTATTAGTTTAGTGTGTGATATCTTTATAGGCAACAAATAGTGAGACAGGAGGGATTAAGAAGAAGCCAAGAGATCAGTAAACATCATCAATAATAATATAAAAATCTGGGTTTTTTTCTGGTTCAAAGAACTGAAACTAGGCTCCATATCCAGCTGAAGGGCTGTCCCTGCAGTCCTGTTCACAGCAACGGTAGTCTTATCACAGAATCACAGAATGATTGAGAGTGGAATGATCCTCTGAAGGTGATCTGATCCACCCCCTCCTGTTCAAACAGGGCCACCTAGAGCTGGTTGCTCAGGACTATATCCTAATGTTTTTTGAATATCTCCAAGGGTGGAGATTCCAAAAATGTCCTGGGCAACTTAGGCCACTGTGCAGTCACCCTCACAGTAAAAAAGTGTTTTCAGACACTGAAATGAAGCATCCTATGGTTCAGCTTGTGCCCATTGCCTCTTGTTCTGCCAGTGGACACCAATGAAAAGAGTCTAGCTCCCACTTATTTGTACCTCCCTTCAGGTATTTGTATACACTGATGAGTTTCCTCCTGACTCCTCTCTTCACAAGCCAAACAGTGCCAGCTCTCTCAGCCTTTCCTCATAGATGAGGTGCTCCAATCCTTTACTCATCTTGGTGGTCCTTTGTTGGAATCTGCCCAGTGTGTCCATGTCTCTCTCATACTGGAGAGCCCAGAAATGGATGCAGCACTCTAGGTGTGGCCTCCCCAGTGCAGAGACAGTGAAAGATCTCCTCCCTCAACCTGCTGGCAACACTCTGCCTAATGCAGCCCAGGAGGCTCTTGGCCTTCTTTGCTATGAAGGCATGTTTCTCGATCACCAGGTCCCTTCTGTCTTCTCTGCAGTGCTGCACCAAGGCCCCCAGGACCTTCTCTGCCGAGCTGCTTTCCAGCTGGTCAGCCCCCCACCGTGTACTTGTGCATGGGTGCTCCTCCCGAGAGGCAGGACTTTACACTTCCCCTTGCTGAAATTCATGAGGTTCCCATTCAGCCCATTTGTCCAGGCTGCTGAGGTCAATCTGGACAGCAGCATATCTACCTTGTATACCAGCCGCTCATCCCAGTTTTGTGTTATCAGTCTTACCTTCCATATCATTAATGTTGATGTTGAACAGGATTGAACCAGCATTGGCTCCAGGTGTACACTGGTAGTTACTGGCCTCCAACTAGACTTCATACCACTGATCAACATATCTGGGTTCAGCCATTCAGCCAATTTTCAGCCTACCTCACGTATATTACACACATAACTTAAAAGCTACACTGATCTTTAGACCTGCAGAAAAGACTGGAGGTACAGACTTTCATGGAGAAATCACAAAATCAGTCAGATCTAGGCAAGACGTGTATGAAAACTGATTTTTTATACATAGATTCCTGGGAAATGTAAAAGATCAAATTACAAGTACAAAATTTACATACTCAACTACCAAAAATGAAGCAACTTTGTTGATAGAGCTGAATTCTGCACAAGCCTTATTGCATCAGGTTTAGTCATTTATGTAGCTTGTTTAATTTCTACATGCCAATGAAAATTAGATTTGCACTTTTGGGGATGGAAGAAGATTCAGCAGACCAGTGAGGAGTATTACTTCAGCTCATAGGACTTTTCACCCACCAATGAATTCAATTTATTCATCTCTGTTAATTGTCTTCTCATTTGAACTTATGTCCTATGGATTCATGTGCTTTGTTGGCAACTATATCCAAGACAAATATGCACTTAAGCAAAACTGAGTGAAGTAAAATTATAGTATGAGCTAAAGACTGCTCTTCGGTTTGCTGTTTACAGTGTCTAATGCAACAAGATTTCAACTCTGAATGAAGCTAGTGAGGTCTACCATCTTTTAAATATTTAACTGTGTGCATTGATGCAGTGCTTGGAGACAATGATGCATAAAATCCATACAATGCTTCAACTTGATACAGAAGAAACATAAATGCAGAGATGAAGAATTTTAATCATGAGATCATTACCCTTCATCTACATATTTATGATGATGGAAAAATACTATATTACATTTAAGAAAAAGAATCCGATACTGTACTTGAGTGTTACTGCACTGATAAACACAGAGGATTATTATTCTTGCAGCATTTGACAAGTAGTTCTGGAAAAGGGAAACTCAAATGAGATTAACCAACTTTCCTGTCTTTTGAATTTAATAAAATTTTCAAGCTTCTAGATCAAGCTATTAGTTTCAATTTCCCCACTAACTCATGCACAGAAAGGATATTTTTTAGGTGGTTAAACAACCTTGTCAATTAGATGTTTAATGAATTAAGATGAACTGAGAGATGTTCTTAACCAGCATTTTTTGATAAAGAGGTAGCTATATTTCTTGAAGTTGACAGAATCACTAATGGGAAGTCCATTAGAACCAAATGAATTTGTTTATTTAAGGTTAGACCGTCACTTATGGCCCAGATGTCCTCTGGAAGTTATACAGAAAATCCCTGAGCAAAACTGTAAATCCTCCTCTGTGATGGAACATGGTAAACTTTAGTAGGTATATGAAACTAACCACATTTATGAGATTGTTG
The DNA here is from genome assembly GCF_000690775.1 of Eurypyga helias. Classification (NCBI taxonomy): domain Eukaryota; kingdom Metazoa; phylum Chordata; class Aves; order Eurypygiformes; family Eurypygidae; genus Eurypyga; species Eurypyga helias. The sequence goes on from NW_010259986.1 coordinate 5,786, forward strand.
TGTGTTTTTCTTAAAGCACACCCTGTTTAATCATACCCTTTACTGAGCATATTTGCTGGACAAAAGAATGTATGTCTTCTAATGTTAATTGTATAAATATGTTGTGTTTTGATGCTTTAAAACATGTGCTTACTGCTTTTACTATTTCTCTTTGCTAATCCTGGCATTGTCTTGTGTGCTTCCTGCAGATGTAAATGAATGTGAAGCTGAACCCTGCAAGAATGGTGGAATCTGTACAGATCTTGTTGCCAACTACTCCTGTGAATGTCCAGGTGAATTTATGGGAAGAAATTGCCAACAGAGTAAGTATTGCATGTTTTTACATCTATTTTTTCTAAATAAAATAAAAAATATTTTCTTTCACAGAAAAAACTTGATTATGCTATGGATAATTTACCTAGTCTACAAATACATAATGCTAAAAATAGCCATCTTATTCCTTACAAAATGGAGGAAATTTAAGAGGCAAAATTTGTCATGCATTCAAGTAAAGCATCTGATACTATGAAAACATTTTCAAAATGCAAAGTTATTATCTTAGAGTCAAACAGGAAGGTGTAAACTGTGTAAAGTATAAAAATACAAAAACTGATTCAGACTATGGGTTCATCTCACCAAGTATCCTGTCTTCAACAGTAATTACCTAATACGAAGTGTAAGAGCAGGGCAGAAATAGATGTTATTTTCTCTGACATGTACCCTAGCCTCTGAAAATTTGACTACTGGTTTGCAGAGAAGTCATTAGTTGAGTTCCTCCATGATCAGTTCTGGGAAAAATCTCATACAATCTTACCAACAACATTGACTATGAATGCACTATAGGGGTCTGATTCCTAAAGCTGTTGCTACAACAGGGTTCTCCACTTATGAAAGACTAGGTAATCTTGAAGACTGTAATGACAAAAATACAATAAACTGCTGTGGTACGAAATGTACCTTATGGTAACTTAAGTTACAGTTAGTAACAGGTGTTAGAGACTCATCGATTTGAAATACTGTAGAGAAGAAAACCTGTGTTTTTTTGTCAAACAAAGGATGCTAATATGATGGTGTTGCAGAAGTAGCTAATATAGTCCTGAGTTATGTCAAGCCTGTTACATATAAGGAGAAAAAGTCAGGTATTTGTGTATTAGCATTTGTAGTATCATATACTGCATTCAAAATATCTGAAATACTGTCATCCACATTCAGAACAGATTTCTTGTTCAAGGAAGATCATGTATTCGTAGCAGTAAAATTAAAAAACAATGTTGCAAGTTGAATACTAAATAAATAAAAATAAAAAAGCTGAGGAATATGATTTATTTTTTCTCTGCTTACATTGTGGCAGCATCGAGAAGAATGAAGAAGAAAACAACATGGACCAATAAACAAATGTGACAGTCTGGGAATTTTTTGAAATAGCCTTAGTGAATTCCCATATTTATATAAGCAACAGGGAAAAGACTTGAGTCATACAACATTATGTGTATAAAATTCTAGAGATAAATCAAAGATTAAAATTTTCTTTGAGAATTTTTACAGGCATACATGGCTACCTGAGAGAGTTTGTAAAAAATGAACATCTATTAAAATTTTTTGCAAAAGTTGCTGGTGAACCACTTGATATATTTTGTTATAAGGTGCAATTGAATTACCATCTCATCCATCTCTTCTTAGTTTGTCCCTTCTGTTTTTTGGGCTATACAGTGAACACTGCTCAGAATATAGATATGTAAAACCAATCTCCTGTTTTGTTAGAAATAGTGTAGTCAGAACTACTTTGAATAAATTGAAGTAATCATTGCATTTTCTGGATCAGCTTTTGTTATTTTATATTTATTTTTCTTTTTATAGATGTATAAGTAAGTATATGTAAAAATAAACTTTGTTTGTGAAGTTGCATATATGATATACTGGATTTAGATTTACATGTTTGTATTTTGGAAAGCATATAACAGAAAGTATACAGGTACCAAAAATAAGAATTTCTATTGCATTGAAATAGTGAAAGAATTCTAGTAATGTCAGTAAAGCATTACTGAAATGTAAAATATGCTTCCTAGAGTCTGTCTTTCAGGGTCACACTTTGGGGATTTACTATGGTAAGGGAATCAGATAGTCAAAAGATATTTCTGGAGAAGCTTCTTTCAACAAATGCTCTCAACTCTGAGCAGGGCTCTACCATATAGTCCATAGAGAAGAACATGAAGTTATTTGAAAGGATAATTCTTTCAAGCGTTAAAGAATTTTTATAATTATGTTAAAGCTCTATACAACAGTCAAATTGCATTGGTGTAGAGATCAAGGACAGTGAGTTTTTAAAATGTGTTTTGCAGTAACTATTAATCTGTCAGCTTCAAAATGAGTACAGACTGAGAGAGTTAGGGTTGTTCAGCCTAGAGAAGGCCCCAAGGAGACATTATAGTGGCCTTTCAGTACTTAAATGGGGCCAACAGGAAAGATGGGGAGGAAGGGGATGTAGTGATAGGATGAGTAGTAATGGTTTTGAACTGATACTGAATATAAGGAAGAAATTCTTCATGGTGAGGATGATGAGGTACTGGAACAGGTGCCCAGAGAAGCTGTGGATGCCCCTGGAAGGGTTGGAACTAGGTGGTCTTTAAGGTCCCTTCCAACCCAAACCATTCTATGACTCTGTGGTTTGATAAATGGGCAGGCATGGCAATGCGACACTAGAGAACAGTGTTAAAGATTCTGTTCTGTATTTCTTCTGAATAGGGACCTGCATATGAAAGTACCACCTATCTCGTGCCTGCAGGAGAGTATCATGGGAGGATTTAGAAATCGGATGTGCCTTGAAGGCTTAAGAAAAAAGAGTAATGTACTACTCAAATCACTAATTAGAAAATGCTACACAAGGTAGCTGTTTGAATACTCTTATACCAATCCTTATGCTTATGTTATGCAGCTGGGCGTATGAAAATTTATCAATAAATAACAGATAATTAAGGATAGGAGTAATGTTTGTACTGACTGTAATCATTGAACTACCCCTGTTCAAGAAAGTCAATATGTTCTTCTAGTACTACGGCACAGTTCACCAACTTTTAGCAGTCATCTTTTTTTGAGCTAGCTTCATCACAGCTAATATTAAAACAGTAACTTTTCTCTTTATACCACCAATATAGTTGTGCACTGTTATGCTATTATGTTATAGCTGTGCTTGTAAATATCTTTTTTCTTCATGAGAAGTTTAGTTATGCCATCATACCTAATTATGTAATTACAAGTAGTAATTACACATTCTAATTACACCATTAGAGTTTTACACATATTTACAGTAATCATATAATTAAATACTGTTGCACTAATTATGTAAATTACTGATTGCTATCTCAGAATTACCTCACAAAGCTCAAAGATTGCTAATAAACATCATAAAAAATGTGAAATTTCCTATATAGACAATAAAAAAGGCAAAAATACATAATGCAGTCTATTCTCCTGTCATTGCAAGCTTGTTTTCCAGGATGCATTTTCTGATAGTTGGTCTTATTTTGTACATCCCAAATAACAATGCTTTGTAATAATGGCTTGTCTTGTTACTCATCAGCTTGAAGTAGTTTAGATCAAACTGTTTTTCCTAATGCTTCAACTAAGTTTTCACTCTTTTTTTAATTCCACCATTTAATTCTCCCATAATTTCTCTTTGGTAATCTCCTAAATAATTCCCTTCCGTTTTAATCTCATGTGTAGCTATTTCCAGGTGCGAGACAACTGTTGTATTACACTCAGGTCTCACAAGCTTTGTGGGACCCCCACACAAAATCCTTCTGACTAGTCCCAGAGCCTCTGCTAATAACTAGTGCAGCTGAAGTGAGGGTGAAAATCTTGTCTGGAACCGAGTATTAAGATAGCACTAAGATGCCTGATGAGCTTGGAACGGTATTTGGACCACCTGGATCATCTTCTGGGTCTCCTTCTGTCATGGATGAGGTTTGGAGTTGCTTTCTAGAGGCTCAGTCATTAAGTTCTCAGAAGACATGGAAGTGATCTCCTGGGCAGCTGATATGTTTCACACCCCAACAATGCTTCCTTTGGGGCAGCCTTCTGTTTTATTTACATGTCCTTCCTATTTTGAAACACTGGCCTGACCTCTCTCTTTTTTTCTAGAGATACTTAAATTCAGTCTTCTTTCTTTCTGATTAGCTACTGCTATCTTTAGCTATTCAGGCATAAATGATACTAAACCAGCTGCTTCTTATTGCTGGAAAGCACAGGATGTGCCGAAGTCAAAGTACTTGTGCAGTGCAAGAGCACTGGTACCTTCAAAACATTGTTCTGGAGTAAGCTTACCAACCTGTTAAGAGATACTTCACTGAGCATCTTGTATTACAAAATTTGCCTGCAGATGTTTAGTGAACAGACAGTGGAAAGAAGGCACCTCTTCCCATCCTCTGAAAGCAAAAGCTAAACTATATTAATTCCATATTACTTTTCAGATATCTTAAGGCTTCATTATTTCCTTGATGCAGCTGCAACTCCTTCTGTTCTTGCACTCTCTGAACCTGTGTCTTGCTCCTGTGCTGAGTTCAAGCTATCATAGAATCATAGAATCATAGAATGGTTAGAGTTGGAAGGGACCTTGAAGATCATCTAGTTCCAACCCCCCTGCCATGGGCAGGGACACCTTCCACTAGACCAGGTTGCTCAAAGCCACATCCAGCCTGGCCTTGAAGACATCCAGGGATGGGGCCTCCACAGCTTCTCTGGGCAACCTGCTCCAGTGCCTCACCACCCTCTCTGTGAAGAACTTCTTCCTGATATCTAATCTAAACCTCAGTTATGATTACCTCCATTACAGCTTTCTTTAGTCTTGGAGTCTCTATAAGCAAGTGCTGTTTCCAAGACAGATTCTCCTGGGATTGAAGCTTTTACATTCTGGATCACGAAATTTTCTTACAGGCAACAGGGAGCCACTTTCATCAGTGTCAGACTGTTTGCATTATTCAGTACAAATCCATATTGTTAAAATTTCCCACAAGCTACATGTATTGTGAATTGCAGTACTTTGTGAGGAGTTCCTCAGGTAATTTTTGATCTTTTTTTTTTTTAGCTAGCAGATGGTACAGTGGACATGTTACAATTTCACCACTGTGCATTTTGAAGCTGTATTTTGCTGATTACCAAGAGTTGCTGCCATTAAAGCATATGGCAAATTTTCTCATGCTTTCTTTAAAGATATAGATCAAATTAGTCACTGTAAATATATTTTTGCATATGCTATGGACCCTTCACCTCTTTTTCTGTGTATTCAACATGCCCATAAGTAGGAGGATTACATTCAGAGCAAGTGCACTGTCAGAGTTTGTCTAGCATGTAAGAAATCCTGCTAAGCAATGTACCTTCCCATTATTTCCATTTATTGCCATGCTCTATGTTTTATTACAGATATGGGTTTATACTTCACTAGGTCATTTTCTGCCTTCCTCTCTTTGGAAATCAAAGTGGAATTTTTTTTATTTAAATGAAAATAAATTTCTTTCAGTGTCATTTTTACTTTAAAATTATCTGAAGGTCTGACAGATCTAGACATAAAGAGACATTCAAGACTTTCGCATACATGCATCTTTATACTCCCAGGCTAGATGGTGTCACCTGAAGCATTTTGGTGTGCTGTGATTTTATAATTTTCTTTCTTTCAAAATTGTCCCCAGAAATACAGGACACCTGCAACTTGCACAATTTGTAGTGCAGGAGTAATAACAACTTTCACAGTTTGCTCCTTTTGGTGTCCTGTATTTCACTCATAATTGTCTTTTCAAGGCAGTTCCCTCACCTGTTGGGACTTTTTGACTTCAGGTGCTTGTCCTTTGAACTACGCTTCTTGGTGTTCAGTCTTCAGTGAGCCTTGGGTATCTCTGTCTTCCCCAGTTCCACCTCTTCCCAGCACTGGTTTTGCAGGGTTCAGAATTCAGAAGACTTCCATGCTTGAGTTCAGAACAACCCTAGGCAAAACAAGCATCATAGGATAACAGCTTAAAATGTACATAGGCAAAATAAAACAATTTATGAAAGAGTTAAAGGCTATGTTTTCAGGTGGAAGCTTTATGTCTGTTTAAAATTTGTCTTCCAAGAAGTGTGCATTTTCAAGACATGGATAGGAATCTGAAATTAAGCTTTTTCTTAAATTAACAAACCTAGTAACACTCTTGCTGGTGAATTCAGCTCATGAAAATGTCTTGTTAAAATTAAGCTGTTAAGCACTGGACTCTTGTTGAATACTAAACATGATCCCATTACAACCATACCTCATTTCCAAATTACCTGCTGGGGAACCTAGGTTTTAAGGCATGAGGTTTTTTTATGCACCTCTAGTTGGCAATATGTTGTGGCTTAGAGCAGCTTGTAGTGAGCCGCGGTGAAACATTTTACTTAACAGGAATCAACATGGGCTTGAGCTCTCGAAATTGCTGATTACTATGAAAATCTCTTGGAAAGAGGTTTAGGAGAATCTAACTTTAATATATTCGACTAGGTCTGTGAATAATCTAATATGAAGTTTAGTTTTAAGCATATTCTTAATTGTTTTGAATATCTGGTAGTTTTAGATTCTGAAATACTGTTTTTGTAAAATGTAGCAAATTACAGTAAAAAGAAACTAGCCAAATATAGTAAGTTTTCTTTCTGTTCTTAAAAGTGCTCTACAGTTCAAGTCAATGATTTCTAGAAATGCGGACTACTGTATTTCTATTTTCATCAGGGAATTGGGGCAGGAAGCCCATACCCCTGTTTTTCATCATATCAGACTGTAAAGTAACAATTCCTTGAAAACTGACATAAACCAGCCCTGCAGCTGCCGGAAGGAGCCTTGCTTCAGTTCTTTACCCTTCTTGCTGCTTTTGTGGCTGCTCATTGTCGGCTGCTATTTTGCCCATTTGCGTTGTTGTCCTAGCACAAACTGACCCAAGAAATGAAAAGGTAATTAATGAACAAGATCAGTTGTTTGATCCAGTGAACTTTACAGCCACACAAATACTGGGCTGGTAAAAAGAATGGCAGGGCACCATGCCTGGGCATGAAATCAAAACTTAACACCAGTTGAAATGTTTATCAAGCCACAGTCTAATCAACAGAGCAGAAACTATTATTTTATTCATGTTTAAGGAAAACATAAGAATGTTTTGTTTGTTTGTTTGTTTGTTTTTCTTCAAAGATCATATAATTTAAAAGCTAGAATTCTTAGTTCATTTGCCAGGGGTACAACAAATAAAATTTCAGTAAAGACATACATTCCCTCTACTCTGCTCTTGTGAGACCCCACCTGGAGTCCTGCATCCAGCTGTGGAGCCCTCAACATACAAAGGATATAGACCCGTTGGAGCGAGTCCAGAGGAGGCCTCGAAGCTGC
>NW_010259986.1:13213-17774 GCF_000690775.1 Eurypyga helias
AGGCTCCAGGGATACCTTATAGCACCTTCCAGTACCTGAAGGGGCCTACAAGGAAGCTGGGGCGGGATGGGGATGATTTTTTACAAGGGCCTGTAGTGACAGGACAAGGGGTAATGGGTTTAATTTGAAAGTGGGGAGGTTTAGGTTAGATACCAGGAAGAAGTTCTTCCCAGAGAGGATAGGGGGGCACTGGAAGAGGTTGCCCAGAGAAGCTGTGGATGCCCCATCCCTGAAAGTGTTCAAGGCCAGGCTAGATGAGGCTTTGAGCAACCTGGTCTAGTGGAAGGTGTCCCTGCCCATGGCAGGGGGGTTGGAACTAGGTGGTCTTTAAGGTCCCTTCCAACCCAAACCATTCTGTGATTCTATAATTCTATGATTCCTGTTTGTCCTTATTTAGATTACAACTTCAGGACTTGCATGGAAGAATTAATTTTTAAAGGTATATGTATATGTATGTACATATAGGAATATGTATACACAAATCTTATTCTTAGATTAATTAATTCATTTTTCAAATATACTCAGGGTAGTTAATTTATTATTCATATGATGTCCTTGCTGGTTTAGGGAATAATATGTAGTTAATCTCAGACAAATGAAGAATAGAAACCTCTTTGTGTTTCAAAGAAATTTATCAATCAGTTACTGCTAATACTTGATATGACCTCCCTGGATTACAGAAATATCTTAGAACAGAAACATATTAGAAATAAATTTTGACAGTGTGGGAGGGAGAACTTTCACATCTTAAATGTGACTTTAAGCCATGTAATTCAACTCAATCTAGGTAATGTCTCATGTCCTTTTGTGAACATGCTGTAAGAATAAAACCAGAAACTATTACAGACGTTAAAAAAATGCTGTAAAACAGGCTAAATATATCAGTAGTGAGGTTGATTCTTTATATACATTTTTAACTATTTCAGCTTATCATGGATGGAACATAGTTTCTATATTTTCATTGGACAAAACCCTTCCTGAATCTCTTGCTGAAAATAATAATATTTGCTGAGACTACACTGTTCTGGGAATATTGACTGGGTAGCATTTCCATGCAGCTTATTGGTATGAAACTGCAAAGAGGCAGAAAATGTTATAGAAATGACAGAACACGTTGTTCTCCCAGACATTCCAGTGACCAAGTGAAAAATATTAATCAACTTCTAACACTTCTAATATTGAGTCTTCAAACAACAAAGCACACTCTGGCCCATCTACTGCAGACCTTCTTTGTCCAGGAATCCCGTGTAAAATGCAAAGGTGTGGAAAAATAGGCTCAGCAGATCAGAATTGTAGTTCTTCCTTTTAACACAATAGAAAAATGAAACTAATCTCTCAGTGTTTGATGTTGAAACAAAGTCTGCATCCCTATGCCTTTGGGTACATTTTCTTCTTGCTGCATTTGTACCATACAGCAATATCTCCACTGAAAATTAATTTCTCAATATCTTAACTTTCATTAGGCAGTAGAGGATACAATCTCTATTCAGACACCTGAGAGAAACTCACTGTAAAATATTTAGACAAGCCCTTAGGACTCAACAGGCATATTTTGTACATTTAATTGTCTCCTTACTACATGAGTCACCTGGTGTAATAACAGCTTTTGGATTATGTCAATAGCTATAATATTAACTCAACTTTAATTTCAGGCATCTGCATCTTGACTTTGTAACATATCATTTTAACCTGAACCACCTTGTTGGGGTGACTATCTTGCCATATTTTCTAACTTAAACCTACTGATCTGCTATTCTCAGACACTGTGTCAATCTTGACCCATGGTGCCCCTCAGTTACTCTCTAGTAAGGAGGCAGGGAGGCTGCATTGGGCTCAGGGATTCCTTCTCATACCTGTCTTCCACCTGTTCGTTCTTCTTACTCAGGAAGCAATATGACCTTACCTTTTCAGTCACATAGAATCATAGCAGTGTGCCCAGGTGGCCAAGAAGGCCAACGGCATCTTGGCTTGTATCAAAAACAGCGTGGCCAGCAGGTCCAGGGATGTGATTCTCCCCCTGTACTCGGCACTGGTGAGGCCGCACCTCGAGTACTGTGTTCAGTTTTGGGCCCCTCACTACAAGAAAGACATTGAGGTCCTGGAGCGTGTCCAGAGAAGGGCCACAAAACTGGTGAAGGGTCTGGAGAATATGTCTTATGAGGAGCGACTGAGGGAACTGGGCTTGTTTAGCCTTGAGAAGAGGAGGCTGAGAGGAGACCTGATCACTGCCTACAACTACCTGAAAGGAGGTTGTGGAGAAGTGGGTGTTGGTCTCTTCTCCCTAATGACAGATGATCGGACGAGGGGGAATGGACTCAAGCTGCGCCAGGGGAGGTTTAGATTGGATGTAAGGAAGAAGTTCTTCACCGAGAGGGTTATCACACACTGGAACAGGCTGCCCAGGGAGGTGGTGGAGTCACCGTCCCTGGATGTGTTTAAGAGACGGGTGGATGAGGTGCTGAGAGATATGGTTTAGTGGTGGACAGATACGGTTGGACTGGATGATCTCTAAGGTCTTTTCCAACCTAGTGATTCTATGATTCTATAGACATTCACAAAAACTAGCAGAGAAAAGACACTTGTTTTATAAATATAATCCACTGTTTCTGTGGACTTTTATGTGTATTTTTATGCATGGCAAGGCCTATGACAATGCATATTTCAGCATTTCTAAGCCCTAAAAGAAAAATTACAGCACACTTATTCCCAAAGTAACCTCTATAGCTCTTAAGTTCCTGGTCTGGTCAATAATGCACATTCTTTTTTTACGTCTTCACAGAAATGAAAAATAATTTGCAGGTAAGGAATTGGTACTATAAAAGAAATAAGAGTCAGACTGTAGCTACTGGAAGCAAGCTGAAAACAAATCACTGGTTATTATTTAAAAAAAAAAAAAGCCAAAAAAAACCCCACAACCAAACCCTATAGAAGTATAGGAAAACACCTTCAATAAAATTACTAATTATTATAAATATATGAAAAGAAAAATATACAGCTACAGTAGACTCAAGAAAGTTTCCAATACCAAGTTACAGGGCCATTTTTTCTGTTTCAGGTACTAGTGCAATTGGAAAATACCTTATGTCAAGGCTTAGTATTTATAAGATACAGGCCATTTATTTCAAAGAAGATTAATCATGAAGAGTGGCTTGCCTTCAAAAAGCTGGGTTTGGTCTGCTGCTACCTTTGGTGGACACAGGAATGAACAAAGAGAGGAAAATCACCTTTAGAGCCATATAAACACCTCATAATGAAACTGCCTTGAGGTTTGCAGTGGTTAACAATCAAGGCAGAGGGTAGAATTACAGGCGAGTGTGGCATCAACCTTGCAAAAATTGGAGGTTTGAAAGTTGATCCACATTTTAGTGACCCATTGAGACTTGGGATTCAAGCCAACCTGTAACAGATGAAACTCCATGTGAATTAAAGAGAAAATGGAACAAAACATGGTTACATGATCCCTAACGGAAGAAAAATCTCCAGGCATGGCACAGCTCCTACCTGCAGTTTTCAGAAGGAGAAAGAAATGTAACATGTTCAGTGATCAGCTTCCCACTGCGGCAAGATTCATAGCTCCTGCTGCTTTGGACAGAAAGAGAGTCCACAAAGCTCCGACTGCAGGCACTGGTGCAGCGATATGTAGGATACGTAGGAGGCAAATGAGCGAGGCCCGTAGTTTAGATCTATTTTAGTCTCTGACCATCATCATGCTCATTTGTTGCATTCCATTAGATGATCCAAGGACTTACAAGAAATTCAGAACATCTCCGGTGTCTTATCACTGGCTGTGTTAAAAGGAAGAGCAGCATGTTGTTGGTCACAACTTAGTCTGCCTGCTAGCCTCTTTGGGATTCAGTGTAGGAATGGCAGTTGTTACATGAAAGGCATTAAGAAGGTTCTAGGGTCATGCGACCTTTTTGCACTGTCACTGAGGACAGGGGATAGAGAGGTTATTGGGAACGTTAAGCTGAGGTGTACATTTTTATAACATAACGTTCCAGTTTTTTGTTAAGTCATTATGGATAAATAATAGCATAGTTTAATGTTATTGCTACTTTATTGACTCAAAAGAATCAAACAACTTGCCTGTGGCAATTACACTGTAATTTTGTCATGTGCAACTTTATTTGGAATTTCTTAATACAGACATTGTCAGCACAGTGGGTTCTCCTGGCTCTTACTCAGCCATCAGAATCTAAGGCATCAAGATGAATCTGTAAACAGAGCTGTGCTCATTTATGTATTACTGACAGGTAACTTCCCATTTGTCTTTTTTATACAATTTGTTAATAGTTCCCTTTACATAGCTGGAAGAGAAAGTTGCTAAGTCAATCTACATCTTTTCAAATGTCTAGGCATTTTGTAAATAAGGTGAGAAGATTTTATCCACAATAAATTTAAATATTTATTTATACTTTATTTATGAAAGGAAAATGATAAAAGATTTGGATTTTGGTGACTGGATGATGTTCTTCAATACCTTCAATCCCTTCTCTAAACAGCTGGAATGAAAAAGTCACAGCTGTTTAGTGGCTTTATTTTTCCTTGTTTTTTCTTTTGT
>NW_010259986.1:17805-21574 GCF_000690775.1 Eurypyga helias
TTTGGAGGAATTTCAGGAAAGGGTCTATTATTTCTTAATTTGTCATCTCAGAAACACAACTCTGTTCTTGGTAGTCTTTTTTGTTTGTTTGTTTGTTTGTTTGTTTTCTGTATAATATTATATTATAGCATAATGAGGTTTCCTATGAAATACTGAGTAATACCTTGCCTTTTGACATAATAATAGCTTTTTAAAGTCTAGTTTCTTCTCAGTAGAACTTCTGTATTTACTCGTTATGTATGCAGTGTGTTTTCTCTGGGAATTGTTTTTAAATAGACTATTTACATGAATAACATAATGGATTATTAACTAAATTTCACTACCATTTTTGTTAATTACTTGAGAACATAAAAAATCATCATATTGGGTTAGATAGTTCAACGGTCTGGTTGGCTTACCATCTGACTGTGGCAGTGACAAACATTATTTAAGGAGAGAATGTAGGCTTGGGCAGTTTCTGTCATTTGTTCCTCTTGTATCTCCTCCAGGTCTGCAGTTCCTGTAGGAATATTAGAACTGACCACCCCTGGTCAATCTCTGTCATATGACCTATGGACCTATTGTGCCTGAATTTGCTTGACTCCTTTTTGAATCTGTTGATCTTGTATCTGCCTCTAGAAGGCTCCAGAAGATCACTACCATGCAAAAAAAATACTTTATTTTACATATGTCAAGCTGATTTCCAGTCAATTTCAGTGAGTGCTTCCTATTTTCAGTAAGGTGAATGTGATGAACAGTACTGAATTCGTCATCTATGTTTATGTAAAATTCAATCATATCCTTCCTCATCCTTTTCCTCTCCAACATGAAAAATACTATTTTTATTTTCTACATTTGCTTTTTCCCCTTAACCATTTGAACTGCCATTCTTTATACTTTCTTTGACTCTACACCTTCTTGGGATGCAGAGACTTGAACTGCACATGGTACATTGCCACACCAGAGTTACATATACCTGCAAAATAATTCTTTATGGCTTGTTCTCGATGCTTAAGTTTTTATCAACTTTTTGGCTGCCATTGCATGTTGAGACAATGATTTTAAAGAACTGATGATGATATGATGACTCTGAGATCTCTATTTGCAGTTGTAATGGCCACTTCCAAGTTCAATTCTGTGTAGGCACATTTTAGATTATTTTTTTTTAATAGATGCAGTATCTTCCATTTGTGCACACTGAAGCTCATATGTCACCCTTTGGACCAGTCATTGAATTTTCTATGTCCTTACGGAGCTGCTCATCAGCAGAGTGGCATTTGATCAAGAGAGCTTAGTATATTCAAAGCGGACAATTCCCCCATTCATACCTTTCTCCAGGTCACTGATGAGTAAAACTGACTCCAGCAATGATCCTCGGGGTATCCCACAGCTGACATTTCATCCTGAAATGCAGCTTCTAGTTCTTTAATTGGATTTCTGTTTATAGCAAGACCTTTGCCCCATTCCCTGGCAAGAGCCTTTCATATGGAAACTTATCAAACACTTTCTGAAAATCCAAGTATGCTGTTTAGAGTGTATTTCCTTTACTGCAGTGCATACTGTCATCACTGAAGAACTCCATTTGGTGAGGCAGCACTGCCATTTCCAGAAGTCATGTTGGCTCTTTTCCAACAGATTGACTAGGAATTTAGTGATCTTATAGACTCAGCAGCTTGCAAGATGTCAAGAGTAGACTCACCAGCCTCTGGTACCTATAGTGCAACACAGAGTTGTTTCTTATACATGACAGTGGAGCACTGATCTATTGGTGCAGCCCTGTAGTCTTTAAATCTAGGTACAATTCCTCAAAACACTACATTACTACTGAATTACACTACCACTGGAAAATACAAGTCATTATTAGATGCTGAAAGAACTCCAAAATCCTTCTGCTTCCATTTTTTATATCTTCAGAGTCCCTAAGAGCTGCCTAACTGTATTTCCAGTCTGTGTCCTTAGCATGGAACTTGCAAAGCAAGTAAAGGCCAAAAGTGAATTTTAGAACCTTACTATAAAAGTGTGAAGAGAAGATTTGGTAATGGAGGCACTTGATAGTCACTTAGTGGTAATGACACTGTTGAAAAGTATAATGCAACATCCAATTTCTTTATATTTCATTAGTTCTGATACCCATTGCTCACACACATGAACCATGTTGACCAGCATGGTAAGAGAATGATGTGCTGCTGTTGGCTGAGATGCTATATCAGCATAAAAAACATTTAATTACTTCAGACATATCAGCAAATTGGTAGCAATTCTTCCCATTACTCTCTGAAAAGCAGTCTTCCATTGCATGGAACATAACTAATCACTTCATTATCATGTCACCTCCTAGAGACTTGTAGCTTAACACAATGTCATTTGAAAAGTTTGCTTGTCTGGAAGTGTCTGTGTGCTCATTAGCTGCTACTGATGCAAACTGGTGAAGATGTTGCCTTTGACATCCAGTATTTTATGTGAAGGCATGAAACTTGATTAATCATATTCTTCACCTCAGTGCTGCAGTAACAAAATGGCTCCTAATATACTTGGAATCAGATCTCAGAAATCAGACTAATAATGATTGAAATGCTAACAATTCAAGAAAATCCATTGTTTTTGTTTTAAATTTGTGAAGTAAACCTATGGAGATCAATGCTTTCTGTTAATCAGAGCAGACTGTCTCCATAAACATACAAGGTTCGAGCAAAAAAGTGCTATTCCATTGTGTAGTTAGGAGTTACCTGGAAGAAGAATAAAGTGCTAAATCATTGAACAAATTATTTATTATCATTATTATTATTATTTCATGTAGCACTGAGTAATAGTGAATAAAGTGAAGTACTTGAGGGGCAAATCCTCACCCATTACAAATATCTAACACTCCAAAGTCACAGAAAAACATCAGATTATTCCTACTCAGGAATGGCTCCTCTGTGCTGGTTTGACACCAGGATTTACCAATTTGTGAACACTGATCTGAGAAGAAGCTGGAGTTAGAACTACCTGCTATCAGAGGATCACATAAAGGCAGTCTTCTGGAGTCCATCTAGGCCAACTTCCCTGCTCAAGCAGGGCCACCTAGAGCCAGTTGCCCAGAACTACGTCCAGTCATGTCTGCAACCTCACTGGACAGACTGCTCCAGTTTGACCATTCTCAGGAAGAAAACAAAACAAAAGGAAAAAACCAAAACAAAACAAAACCAAACCAACCAAACAAAAAAACCCCAGACAAAACCCCTAAGCCAAACTTTTTTCCTTGTGTTCTGGTGGAATATCCAGTGTTTTCATTTGCTTCCATTGCTTCTTGTCCTGTCAGTAGGAACCACTGAGGAGAGTCTGGATCTTTTTTACTTATTCCCTCACATCAGACACTCATAAAATCCTCCTGAGCCTTCTTTTCTGCAGGCTGAGCAGTCCCAAATCACTTAGTGTCTCCTTGTAGGTCAGATGCTCCAGTCCTTTCATCGTCATGGCACTGGACTCACTCCAGTAAATCCATGTCCTTTTAATAGTGGGGAGCCCAGAATTGGGCACAGCATCCCAGATGTGTCTCCCCAGTGCAGAGAGAGTGAAGGATCTCCTGCCTCAACCTGCTGGCAACACTCTGCCTAATGCAGCCCAGGAGGCTGTTGGCCTTCTTTGTCATGAGGCTGCATGGCTGTCTCATGGTCAACTTGTCCACCAAGGCCCCCAGGACCTTCTCTGCCGAGCTGCTTTCCAGCTGGTCAGCCCCCCACTGTGTACTCCTGCATGAGGTGCTTCTAACAAGGGGCAGAGGCAGGACTTTGCCCTTCCACTTGCTGAC
>NW_010259986.1:21616-37779 GCF_000690775.1 Eurypyga helias
ACTCTGGACAACAGCCTATCTACCATGTATACCAGCCACTCATCCCAGTTTTGTGTCATCTGCCAAATTGCTGAGAGCGCACTCTGTCCCAGTGTCCGGCTGCATCATTAGTGAAGACATTGAACAGTGTTTGGCCGAGTATTGACCCTTAGGATCAGTGACATTAATTGTAATACAGGCAGAATGAGGAGTCACTTGGTATTTCTATGGTAAACAGTTTGCTGAGGTTTGATATGGGTATTTCAACCTGAATCACTTGCTATCTCCAGTTCCAAAGACACATCAAGCTTCTCATAATTATCTTTTTCAAGAGAAAAATTGAAGTCTGGAAAGTTGTTTATTTGCTGTTATGGTCATCTCTTCCTTGGCATCTGGTTTTAAAAGACCTTTTTTCATAAGGTCTGGTTATGTTAACTGTCTAGTAAATCTAATGTTGCAGAAAAAATATATTATTATAAATTTTTACACTCCCATCTTCTCAGTGTTTTTAAAACTCATCTTATTCATTTCACTTAATTTTAGCCTCTTAAACCTAGGCACTAAGTTGACAATAGTACTCTAGCTTGTCCCTTGGTCAGTAGAGACAAAAAAGATCATTATATCTATCTAAACACATTTTTTATAAATAACGTAACAATGGAAATCAAGATTTAGAGTTGGCTTTTGGGTTTGTGGTTTGTTTTCCGCACCCCCCACTCCCCGGATGGCAGGAGGAACCTAACCAGCTAGTTCAGGGCAAATATGTAACTTGCATTCCTTATGCTTGCTGTGTTTGCTTAGCGATTTCTTAATATAAACACTTGGAATAATGTCCTTTTCATGGTGAAAAGAGGTGTTTCTATGATAAGGGGACATGAAAAAAATTATATTTACGGATTTATATTTAAAATACACCATAGAGTCACAAACATAACATCTCATTTTACTACACCATTATAGTAATGAAAGACTTCTTGTAGTGCACATATACAAAGATAACTTTCTGAATCTATATTCTGAATTTTTTTCCAACCTAATAAAAGTCCATGACCTTTAAATTAATTCTGTATTTTTAACAGGGCTTCAAGCCCTGATCCTTAAAGCTGCTTTACATGAATATAAGGTTATACTTACATCAAATGGCTTCCAGGAACAAGATCTAAATGTCAATATCTGAATATCCAGTTATTAAAAAGTTAGACATAGAATCATCGTAGAATCATAGAATGGTTTGGGTTGGAAGGGACATTAAAGTTCATAGAAGACAATGAAAACAGCTTAGAGACCATAAGAACTGCTATTTCTGGGTAATCGATTTAACTAACAGTAGTTTGCATTCAGTTTGTGTTTGGTACATTCAGTTTGTGTTTGGTACTGTGGATATAACTCATATTTTGCCTATCACTTCAGTAGTGTATTGTAGGAAATTTCCATCTTTTTACTTCTTTCTGAAGAACATGTATTCCATTATAATGCAGAATTCATATTAGTGCCACTAGTAGTTTTTAAACAATTTCAATGAATACGTCTTGTAACTAGTAATATTGTCATTTCTAGGAACAGTTGCTTTTCTTATGGGGAAAAAAGCCAACCACACTAAACCACAGACAGAAAGAATGTCTCTAGGCACCACAATGAGATTTGGTACTTGAAAAGCTCATATTACTCTTCTGGCAAATCAACATTCTCATTGTCAGGCTGGCTTGCAGACAATTTCAATGAATACGTCTTGTAACTAGTAATATTGTCATTTCTAGGAACAGTTGCTTTTCTTATGGGGAAAAAAGCCAACCACACTAAACCACAGACAGAAAGAATGTCTCTAGGCACCACAATGAGATTTGGTACTTGAAAAGCTCATATTACTCTTCTGGCAAATCAACATTCTCATTGTCAGGCTGGCTTGCAGGACTGATTTCCATTGTAGACCTGCTAGAAAAATGCAGATTGTCTTTCAGTGGAATTATATCTTGTCTTTCCAGTTTTACTTCCAAGAGAAGGGTTTGGTTTGGCTTTTTTTCAAAGTTGCTTTTTGGAACTCACAGATTTTGAGAAGAAGCAATCATTAAGCACATAGACACATGTAATGAGCTGCCTTCAAATTAGCAGTAGTGGTTATCAGTTAAAAAAAAAAAAAAAGGTATCAGCATCTGGTTCCTGTAACTAATTCAGAAATTACCAGTCAGCTGGTCAGAATCCAGGTATTTCACCTTTCCTGATAGGATTTAATAAGGGTTGTAAAGGAAATCAGTTAGCTTTCCTGTTCAATTAGCACCTCTGAAATTAGCATTACCACCAGCCAGCATGACCGTGAGTGAGTGCAAGTCAATCCAGTTGAGAAGCACAATGTGAGCTTTCCAAGGGATGAACCCCAGTTTGCGGCACTGGTAAGAAAATTCTTTAGTTTGCACTTTTTTTCTTTTTTTTTTTTTTCCTGGGCGTGCTGGCAATTCCTGGAAATTGTAAAATTACCAGTTTAAGATAGATTTATCCATTCATTAATAATTACCAGTTTTATAGTACACGTGTTTCCCGGTGATAGAAGTAATGAAGTTAGGGAGAAAGAGTATACTACACATCATATATACTCTATGTACATATATACTATATGTATACTATGTATTTACCACATAGGTAAGGTTTTTGTCTGCATTGCATGCTCCACAGATAAAAAAATCTGCATTTCAGTTAAGACAGGTGAATGTAAATATAGAAGCAAGGAACTCTGAAATAAGTTATCTGTAGCTATCCTGAAATCGGGCTGAACTTCCATAGAATACTGTGTCTCATTAGCAAATTTCCTAACATAGCTGCAAAGCTGCTGAGTTTTCTTGTATTCCTTGAAGAAATACTTCTATGAACAACTGAGGAGGGGAAAAATGCACAGATTGCACAGGGTTCAGCAACAGCAAATAAAAAAGATCATTTTAAAATCCAATTGGGTTCCTAGTTTCATTTTTACATGCCCCGTTTATGCTTAAATTTTTAATTGGCTGTACTCTGCACCACAACCATTTACAATGGCTAGAAGTAAAGGGGGTAATTAGTAGATCTACAACAGTACAAATCTCCTCCACCCACACCTGCTCAAGTCCAGATCCACCAAAAAAAATTCTTGGAATTGGTAAATAAAATTTGGAATCACATATCTTTTCATGTCATTGCAACCTAAGGTAATAATAATCAATTACTGTTAGGCAGCAGTTAGGGGCTGTGGTTTCTGTGTCTGCCATTCCAGAACTATGTAATTATGACCACATGACAAGTATTTTATAGTGCAACTTGAAACTCTTGTGGGTTTAACTTCTATAACAATAATGTCAGTTAATTTTTGTGTGTTTTTTTAGTGTTACCCATATTTCAGTTTTATTCAGATTAGATGTAGTAGTAGTGTTTTAGGGACTATCAGTTATATAGAACTGGTTAATGTCACTACTCAAACATGGTAGAAATGCTATTTTGCACAGTGCCAACTTGAAATATAAAAATCATTTTTCACATAAAGATTAATGTATTTCTATTCATTATATTCTATTTAGTTTGAGAAACTAAACTCCTTACTGTGATATAATTTAGTGTTGGTTTGGGGTTTTTTTAATAAATTAATAATTGTTGCTTGAAAATAAATAGAATAAAGGTAATGTGTATCAGTGAATTGTTGAATGCTGCAACTTAAATAATGATTTAATTCAGAGGAAGTTATTTGTGGTTTGTATTTGGTAGATAGACAATGGTGATTGTCCTTTCTGAATTCACCACTGAGTGATAGTAGTTTTCTGCTGTAGCTGTAAATTGACCATATGGCTCATCACAGTCAAGGTTCAGTTAGTCATTTTTGTGGGTTCTAAACTGTCTTCTGGATTTTGGGTTATGCCTCCAGTTAGTCTAATAACTGATATAGCAGGGACAGCTATCCTACTTCACACTTTGTGCTACACCATGTGTTTGGTGTAAATGGTGATTATTTGACTTCGCCAGGCAGAGGAGACAATAGGAGAGAAAACAGATGCACTAAAGGCTATTTTAAGAAGAGGACATCATTGTCCACATTCATAGAATCAGGAAAAGAAATAATAAAGGGAATAAGAAAGATTCAAGTTGGACTCCAATCAAACATCAAATGGGATTGCTGAATGTTGACTACCAGAGATTTTGAAACAAGGCATTCAGCAAGTATTTGTCAGGAATGGCATGTCTGTAATGTAGTTGGCATATCTTGGGACAGAGAATTTTCCTGATCATTTGAGGCTGTGCTTTTCTCTGAAATGGATCCACAAACAGCCTGTCTTCATTCCGGAAGTCCTCTTCCCAGGCCAGTTGCCTTAAAAGCATGTTGAACATGCCTAGGGATGCTGTCAATAACATTAATGTGAGGGAGTTCACCACAAACATAACAACAACCATCACTTCATGGAGCAATACTAAAAAAGCAATTTTTCTGATTACAGCTTTGCAGATATGAGATTTTAGGTTTAGATGTAGCCTTCTTTTTGAGCATAAGAATTACCATCATGTTTGATGACAGACCAATAGTCCTGCCTTGGGCAATGATCTGAAGTGAATGTTTAATGAATGAGTGTAAGAAAAGGGATGAGCACTGAGTGATGGTTATCCTACTGTATTTTCTCAGCTTCCATCAGTCTTCAGTTTAGGGGGTTCCTAAATCAGAAGTTGTATCTTACTTTAATTTTATTCCTGTTGGATATGTCCTCTTTTCAACTGTGCTGTATGTTGCAGTTCCTCAGACTAAATCCCTTTGTGTTTTGTGGGGAATTCACAATCCTGTCCATTCTACTCAAAGAGCAGAATGGAGAAATTGCCAAACAAGACCTAACCAAATTAGTCATGAATAACAACCCTCCATTTCAGACACAGCCCTACATAAAAAAGATATAATCTGCTTTCAGTGTCTCAGCCGTTGTCTCCCTATGCTCCTGTGCTATGCTGGAAGTATAAGTTTTTGCAGATGTGTTCAGCGTAGAAAATCCCTCTGGATGTTCCATCAGGGAGACATGAACCCCACCCTGGGGACTGCAGGCCAGTTTGGGAAACCGCCTGTAGTCAGAGATCCGAAGTCTCTGTGTGAAGGGAAAAGGAGAATAAATAGGAGGCTGAAGCCTAGGTTGCATACTAGGAAGCCATGCCTGTGTCATCATTAATATGATGATAATATCAAAGGTCATCTGTAACACCACTGTGCAGTGGTAAAGCAACTAGGGACCATCGTGTCACTAAAACCATGAGAAGGTCCACTGACACCTCTAGTAGGATGGGAAGCTCTGTCTCCCATCCACCTTTGCAAAACCTCTAGTATTTATAAAGATGAGAGGACTTTAGTATTATCATGTCATAGTTGTGAAAAAACAAGTCCTACAAGAACATTGCTTCATACATTCCATATGGATAGGAAGTTTAATAGCAGACTGCTGAATGACTGTCCATATCCATCTAACCAGCTCCTGCAAAAACAAATTCACTTTTATCTGACTGGTCAAGGATGTGTGGGTGACAAGAGAAAGAAGAAGAAAAAATAGGAGGCTGAAGCCTAGATTGCATGATGAGGAGCAGCACTAATTACTGCAATATGATAGGTCATCTGTAATCCCATTGGCAAGGTCTGTACTCTGCACAATTACCATGCTATGCTAAGCACAGCCAGGGTAATCTCATTCCAGAAAATGAGGTGCTTGGAGATAGACAGGATTGCAGATGTCTAAAGCAGATTTGTTTTCTACATGTCTTCAATTTTGCATCTGTTTGTTTTGATGACGTTAGCTAGAGACAAACAGAGGAAATGAAAGCTATATATTCATGCTGCAAAATCAGGCATATTTCATCATCAATAACAAGAAATCTTTTCCTTCTGTTTGCAGAGGCATAATCCTCACATTTTCAAGCAATTTTTGAACCATTTGGGGGTTTTGCTTAATTTGTGGACTGATATAAATATAGAAGTCCAAATTAAGTATACTCAGGTAACATGTTTACCCAGTGCTTTCTGCTTAGTATCTCCTACTGTGGTAATTCTTTATCTTAAAATGGTTTGTCTTTCCCCTGTTAGGAGGGGAAATCAGTGACATATTTCCCTATTCTAATTTACCTCTGAAGAAATATCAATGTAAATCACAGTAGTCTAACTGACATCTTCTATTTCCTTTTGCACAAATATGCTGGAGGGATTTTATTAAGAGCTAAATGTGGAAACACAGAACTCATCTTTTGTCTGGGGAACCATTTGATCCCCATACCCTTGATCTACAAGTGAAATCTGGACTAATGATCATTTGCTTTCTGGTGCAAAATGGTATATAACGTTTCAGCTCTACTTAAGTTTAAGATTGTAAAAGAAGCCTTCAAGGTACTTTATAACCATGCTTTCTTTATGTGAGTTGGTGGGGATTCTTAGGAGAACTGAAAAGATACAAGGGAATTCTTCATCTTTCCTGTGTTGCTGAATTTTTCCCATCCTTCACTAGATCAATTCACAGTCATGTAGCTTATTGATACACCTTTGTATTCTGTCATCATCATGGATGATGGGGCATTGTGGACATAGGTTTGTGTTTGATGAGAATAAGAGGAGCATCAATAGCATTCTTTTTAGTGCATACCAATTGTCACTGTAGCATTAAATACAGTATTGCTTCAGTTAGTATTTTTCTATTAATGACACTAAAATTGTATCTCCAGATGACATCTTCCTTGTGAATCTGTATCATGAACCTGTCAAGTAGCTTTTTAATTGCTGTTCTGTTGGGTTTAATTTCTTGCATCAAGCTGATTGTCATACCCCTGTGTATTAGCATTAACTAGTAAAAATGGTTTTCTATTTAATGACTGACGTTGACCAGAATGAATTGTACAGAACCACTGTAGTGATAGTATTACTCCCTTAGAGACTACTGTTTCCCAAGCTGTCATGATTTTTGTTAAATGAACTGTGGATTTAATAGAAGCAGATGTATAACAACAAAATATAATACAGTTGGTACTTGTTCTGCAAAACACATAGCTCAGTTTTATTTAAAAGACAAAGAATCTCCAAAAGCTGCACTTGCTTGTTTTCTTAATTGTCAGTAGTCAATGCCCTATCATTGCCCTTAAGCACTAAAAGAAATAACTGATACCTTAACGTGAAGGAAATTTTGTTTGTGTCTCAAATCGTCTGTCTTATGCAGAAGCTAGGCTGTAACTAGTCCTTTACTGATATAACACGTTTGATGGAATCAGAGGTAGGTTATTCAGCTGAGAGTTTTCAGGCAACATTAATTTCTTGGGAATTTAGAGACTAATAGCCCCATTAGAGATTTTTTAAGGAAAAAAAAAAAAAGAAAGAAAAAGAGAAAGAATGCCTCACAAATCTATTGGAGTATTTAGAAGAAATTAATGAGCTAAGGGAAGTCCATTTGCTGTGTGGTGTTTGACGATCCAAAAATGTGTTCAACTATTTCTTTTCAGCTGATAAAAGAAAGTAAATTGGAAGGTTTTCTTGTAGAATAATGTCTGATTAAAAATAAAGGCTTAAAGTATGGGTAAATGGGCAGTTTTAACAGTGGAAGGAGCTTAGTGACAGAGTCCTTGCAAAACCACTGCTGAAGTCCTGCCTGTACAATAAAAAAAGAAAGATAACTATATGTTCTGATAATTTAAGATGTGTACTTAGCATTATGAAAATGGACAGAGGAGTTTTAAGAATATCTTCAAATAAAGACTGTCCTGTGATCAAGTTTAAAGGAAGACAGCTCAGAAAAAACCCTCTCATGGTGCATGTGGAGGTATCTTGTATCTCAGGAAGGGATAGATAGCCATGGGTGGGATTCCTCAAGGCCCATCTGCCAGGGCAGTGCCAAGGAAATTCATCGGCGCTGCTATGGTCAGAGTAGGATTGCTTTGAAAGTTCTGTGGCTTGGACCTGCAAGCAGATCTTGAGCAGGATTAAATTTTAGCTTAATCCAAGCTTCCCACCTCATGAGAATAATCTGATGTCCTTCAGAGCAGTGAAAAAAGATGGTCCTCTAAAAAAGATCATAGTGGTGTGTACATACATATTACATCACATTGTAAGGCTAATATTGTTTACAAATTATTATGTAGTCTCATACTTCTTGCACATCTCATGTTGTTATGCTTAAACTGAACACCAAAGTAGAAAGTATCTCTAAAGTCACAGTTTTAATTTTTAGGGATGGCAAATTGTATGTTTAACTCACATTGAAAGATGGACAATCCTGACAAACCAAGACTGCAATTTGAGTAAAAACTTGTACAACCAAGAACCTATTCGCTGAAGGTAGAGATTTGCTTTGGATTTCAGGAATAATCCTCCTAAATCTAAGGAAGGTAAACACTTCTGACCATATATGGTCATAGTTTACAAAGTAGGCTTAAGTGCGGTATTTAGTGATTTAACTACCTTCAGTTCAGAAAGGAAAATTCGTCTTTATCTTGTAAGGAATTCACACATACTTCAAATACCGCATAGTGCATCTCAAGTATGAGAGCTAACATGCCTTCAGATCAAAACTTTCCACAGAGTTCTGCAACTTAAACAGAAGCTGATAAGTAAAAACGAAAACCAAAACAAACAAACAACAAAAAAAAATGACATCCACATCTGTTCCAAGTCTGTCAAAGCTGGCATGTCTATAGGATAAACAGGGTCTTGGCATCAATGACTTGTTCTTCTTTTGAAATTATCTGCTAAAGCCAAATAACCTTATTCTGGACCCCACGCAAAATTGGCCCTGATAAATGCTGAGCCCCTGTCTTTGTGTACCCATTTTTCCCGTTAGATCACTAAATAATGACAGCAGATCTGGCACGCTCCTCTTTCCTGTGCTCCTCTCTATTGGGAGACAATACAGCCACATGCTCCGCATCCATGTTAAAGCACCTGTCATGCCTCCATGCCTTCTTTTTAAGCCCTTCTTGGAAAGTCTCTTCTATTTTATCAAATCTTTGTTTTTAAATAATTATCAGTCTAAGATACCAGCTGTTAGGGATGGTTAATTTCACGGTAAGCTGGAACCAGTCCTCTTTGTATGTGTGTGATTGGGAGTTACACATACATACAGACACACCTGTGTACACTTTCTTTTCCATCATGATGTGAAAAAGATATTTTAATAAGTAAATATAAAAAACTTTTGAAAATCTGCAATTTTCTTAGGAAAATGGAATAGCTTACTTCTGGCTTGCAAGCAGATATGGCAGTTTACACACCAAAGGAATTTATTCTGATTAAGTGAAAAGATTTCAGAAACAGAGCTAAGATTTGAATAGGTCTTTCAATTTTTAAGTAACGCTTAATAACACAATGAAAAATTACACTTTTCCAACTTAATGGGTTTTTGAATACATCTTACATTGTGCCTGCCTATGCTGGGAACAAAGAGTCTGTTTTCTTCTGGCACTGCTATGCATCTGGCACAGTAGCAGGAGAGAGCTGCATTTTGTTATATTTTGTGCAACATGAACAGAATTATTAGTCAAGTGCTGAATGCACTGCCTTTATTGTTGAGTGATACATGACAGAATATGAGTGTTAGATTTTAGATTCTAGACAATCTAAGTGGACTGTTAAAAATAAGGATGAAATCATTGTATGGTGCAAGTCAGTCACTAATTTCAATGGGGCTAGGATTTCATTTAAGCATATCCTGGAAGTAAGCCAATTATTCTGTTCAAGAAGGAATACATTTGGAACCCCACCTGTGGGGGAATTTTGGTTTACCTTTTTGGAGTGCAGTGCTTTTCTAAGGCCCTTGCTCCATAATCAATTTAAAACTGCAATTTAGTTCTAATTGTCTCCATTATCAGTGGCACACAATGCCTTGGGGACTGTGCTGTCAGTGACTCCCAGCACTGTCTCCCTGCCTCAGCTTCTGCCAACAGGAGCCAATTGCACTGGTCCCTTTATCTTCTCTGTACCTTTAAATTAATGAGGAGTTAAATTATTTGTGACTTTCTGCCCATGTGGTGTAAGGATTTCATAGCAGTACCATTTCAGAGTTCATTCCTGGGTACTGCTTGAGGTGAAACACTGCCAGACTTCTGAGAAAACCTGAAGTGTAAGTAAACGTCTGTCCTGTTGTGTTCAAAACTGACTGAAGTACAGTTTACCCACAAAGCGGAATATATTTTGGGCAACAGAGCAACATGGATTGCCACAGTAGTTCCTGCAATTAGCTTCTCTTTATACTCTGCATCATAACTGATTTAAGGAAAAAAATGTTGTTTACTTGAAAGTGGTTGGGGATATTTAATAGTATTTTCAAAATTATCTCTGTTTGTATTGCCCATAATAACTGAATGCTCTTGTTCTGCAGCCACCCAATGGAGTGGCTACAGAAAACAATGCATGCAGAAATATCTTGACTTTGAAAAAAGGTTATTTCTACAAGTATTTCAGGTGAATAAATTAATGATGAATACCCCACATAAAATTATGAACACTTGAACATTACATTTAAATACATTCTTCGTGGCTTGCTGATTAAATGTGTAAGACCTTTAACTATTTTTATTGTAATTAAATAATATCATGTGTCTAGTTTCATATTTCTAAAGGTAACAATTGCTATAACATGTTGTAGTGTATTGGCTAAATGCTAACCACTATGGCTTTACAGTTTTACAGAATTTTAAATTTGCTTTTAGAAATTATTTCAATATATGAACCTAAGGATCATTTTCTTTCATTGTATCCATAAAACCCAAATTCACAACTCTTCATATCTGTTTAATTAAGTTTTCAACGAGAATATTTATCTACAAGAAATATTTTTGTGGTTGGTTAATTTTTTATTAATTATTTATTATTTCTACAAAAAGAAGGTGCTACTCAAGTGCTTAAAATTTCTTCTCATAATGTATTTTACATTATGTTTGGTTCTGTTTGTATGCTATTTGTAATTACAGCCACTTGGGACTCAGAAGAGTTTGTAATTTCTCTTGCATTAGTTTCTTTTCTTGTTTCCATTTGCAGGATGCTCTGGCCCACTAGGGATAGAAGGAGGAATTGTGTCAAACCAACAAATTACTGCGTCATCTACCCATCGAGCTCTTTTTGGACTCCAGAAATGGTATCCATACTACGCACGACTTAATAAGAAGGGTCTTGTGAATGCTTGGACTGCGGCAGAAAATGACAGATGGCCATGGATTCAGGTAACAGATGGAGCCGAGGAGGAAAAAAAAAATCTCCTTGATTCAATTGCCAGAGTCACTTAAGAAACTGATGAAGACAAGTGGCAAACTAACAGCTAGATTCTTATTCACTCTCAGAAATTTAGCCTAGACTAAAATGAACTATTTGGTTGCAAAACAGTAATAATCTTGACTTCAAGATTATTGAAGTCTTTTTTTTATCAAGTCTTTTTATTTAAAAAACTTGTGCATATGTTCCATTGTGGCTCTAAACCATGGCAGCAAATTTATAAGGACTCTTTTCAAGGAAGCTGCTTTCCACATATGTTACACTTGCTCATTAGGTCCTTAGTAGCATTTCACAGCAATGTCTCTTGGTAGAGATACTTTGACACATGCAGCCTTCCTTGGGCATTATTCTGGAGTGCTTTAATGTGGTTTTGGCTGTACCGGAGCCTGCAGGAATAGTTTGTCCTCTCTGCTGATCTGCTCTGGGCACATGGGTTAAGCTTTGTGTGCATCATGCTGGAAGTAACAAGAACTGTTTTAATTAAGGTTGAAAAAGCTGTTAGTTCAACTACATCCGTGGGGCTGAATATACGCGTTTTTTCATTCCCACTCAAGGATATTATCGCTGGAATGATTCAAATGTCAGTTCTCTTGTTGTGGACTGAATTTCTCAGTGCCCAGAAAATGACTACACTAACAGTCATGAAGAGGTGAATATGAAGTCCTGTGGCAGTATTTTAATGAAAATAATAATTATCTTGTGATTTCTCTATCTCTTTATTTTTTCAGTCTTTTCTTTACATGGTATGTGAATCGGACTAAGCTTTGCCAATTTCAGCTGTTAGTTAATAAAGGTGATGTTAGATACTTATGTGAAACCCCTTTGCAGTAATCAGTGTAGTCAATATGTGAAGAGTGTGCTTCCCTTACCGTGAACCCATCGCAGGAGTAGCAAATGATGGTACTTGAGCATCTTGTGTACCAGCACGAAGCTGAACTGAACACGTGTCCCTTGGGCGTGTCAGACACACTCTTCTTGAAGTTAGCTTTGTGTGCATGGCATAACCTTTGTTCATATTCAGGTTCTCATGAGCGGTTCTCAGATATGTGAGCGAAACAGGATTACTTGTTCATTTTTCTTGTTTGGAGAGCAGGCACGAAGTGCTGTTTAATGAAGTTTTCTGAAACTGGTGTGGTGAGAGTGCTAGGTTTTGTCAGTTCTGAAAATGAAGCCAGTGTTACTGTTTGTTATTCACTGCAGAGTGAAAATACAAAGGCCCTTCAATGTATCTTAAGTAAGTTTTCTTCTGTAAAGACCACAGGGGTTAGGAATTCTGTAAAATTAATACATTGAAAAAGAACTGGAAAGAATAATGCTAAGGGACTTAAGTAGAATTATTTTCAGAGGAGTAGAAAGGTAATGTAACTTTAATGGATTATGGAAAAGTCAGTGTTATGGTAGCTTTTGGGCAGCTGTAGAGTGTGAGATTTATGAAATGGGCTGGAGAAAAAATTAAAAATCATTAAACACTGCCCCCCTAGACATATCTTTACTAGGAGATGAACTGGATGGGGTTGGCTAATGGGCTGTTGCTTCCACATTTCTACTCGGCAAAGCCACCACCTGCTGTGGAGACAGCTGTGCAGGTCACTACCCAGGCTAGCATTAAGTCTGCCTTGGACTTTGCTTCCAGGGCCTTGCTTCCCTTTGCTCTTACCTGGAAGGAAGGTTGGACCAATGGAGGAAGTGTGTTTACAAATCTCAGCCCATGCTATCAGGGTTGAACAATGTGTTCTTCTTGGTCTTAATGACCCAATCTATGTGCTGCCAATCCCACGCTGGTTATTCTGTGATTTTGACATCCATAGTATGTAAGGAGTTTCTAAAAGCTAATTAGGGGGTATGATTAATGGGTACTGAGTACCTAACATTCTCTTCTTTTTCTTCTCTTTTTTTTTTTTTGTAAAATAAACTTTGTTCTAAAAATTTCACAAAACTTGCTGAATATTTTTCTTATTATTTCAGAACAAAAATAAAAATAGTCTTTGTAATTTGAAAACAGAAGTTTAAATTTTGAGAGGATATTTTTTTCCTTCACTGAAGTCTTTTCTCCTTAAAACACTCGGGAACAAAAAAAACCTAAATCTTTTCATGGAGATGATACTTGTAGAGAAAAGTGCTTTTTAGTGTTCTGCAGAAACCCTGTTTTGATTTGGCAAGGATACAGACATCCACAAGCTCACACTCTATGCACTGCATAGTAGTTCTTTACATAAGAGCACTGTCTTGTTCTTCAAGCATGAAATACACTCTAAGAGACAGATACTTCCTGACCCTTATATGGGTGAACAGTTTCTTTTGAGAGAAGAGGAGAAGCCGAAATCCCGTATCTTATTTTTTGCACAGCTTCCGCAATGGCCAGGGAGATATTTCATAAGCATTTGTGGGAGGCTATCAATAAATCAGCCCATTCTGATTTGTGCTAAGTTTCTGATTACCTTCCTTTGGGTCTTGTGGTAGAAACGTTCCCTCTACAAACAGCCTGTTTTGAGTTTTTACTTTCTTTCTGGTGTCAGCAGCTTCTCCCCAGATCCTAATGTGAGGGGTCTGCATGTGGGAACTTTTCCATGTTGGTCTGAGTGATGAAGCAGCTGGTCCAGAAGACGGCTCCTGAGAACTGGTGTGAATGTTTGGCAGAGATTAAGTGGAAAGTTATCAAACCAGAAACTCCGATTTTAGGAAATGTAAATTAACATTTAGTGCAGTGAACCTGAAGCAGTAGCCTGTTACCCTCTTACAGTTTCTAATGCTAGATAAATTCTAAAGGAAGCTGTGTATAATGGGCAAAGTCCCCCAAAGTATAATTATGTACAGGCCTGTAGCTATTTTTGCCTTGTTCCATCATTATCAATTTTCTTTGTCATTTAATTTCTTTATTTATATGCAGGTTGGCAAATAAAAGGTTTGAGTGCTTTGCTTATAATTCACTTGTAATGAGTGCAGAGTTTTTTTCCTTAATCTTTCAGGTGTCTGACACATGAACTAATTAGTATGCAATTTCATTTTCCTACATTCTCCCAATGAACTGAAAATTGAAATTGCCATTTTAAATTTACACTCTCAGCATGTAATTAGTAATGGCACTACAATGCTTGTAATTGGCTTGTGATTTAAAGGGTCAGTGACCATGTTTTTGAAAGCAAATTAAAGTCAGAGTAAGTCATATCTGCCTTTTAAAGTTCTGCTGACCTCTGTTTCTCCTCATAGGTTGGCTGTGATAAAGTAACACCTGTGTATACTGTTTACCACTTTATTAGTGACATCAACTTCTACTGTTTCCAAATACAATGAGAAAAAAAATAGCATGCTTCCATTTTTCATTAATTGTTCCTGGGTTATAACGAAAATGGTCATTTTTCCTGTTCCTGTTACAAGTCTTCGTCAAAATCCTGTTTTTTAAGAAAGCACTGATTACTCTTTTCCCTTTTGTCCTTTTGTGTTTATGGCTTTAAAATACACTGTTTCTTTTTATTCTGATGTCACTTCATCTCTACTCCTTCCTTGCACATATTAATATTTTCCTATTCATAAATATCCTGTCAGGGCAGTATGGATCAGAATAGAGATGTCCATCTGCAGGGCTGTTGTTTCTATTACATCTCTACCATATCCAAAGTCGTCATAAATGCTAATGTCTAACACAAACTGCTGACAGGGCCCTCTAAATGTGACTCCTATCTAGTTATTTCTAACCTAGGGATCCATGCCTATATCTTTTTTCTGTTTTGGTTTCACCACCCAAAGTAATATTTCTTAACATATTTTTCTCCTATTCATGACTGGTTTGCCTTTTGCTTCCATAAAATATTGTCCTTTTATATATCACTACAGTTATTATCTGTGTAATCCACAAAGACTACAGCCATGGTGGGTATGCCAAAAATGCGTAAACTGAAATGTTGTGAGGAACACTGTAAGACAAGGATAGTTTGTTAAGCAATGTAAGGATTGGCCTACAGTACCAAAATCCTAAGTGATGCATTTAAGATGTTTAAGTAACTTTGGAAGAACTATGCTCAGGGATGAGAGAGCAGGGTGGATGAATGTTGTCCCATAAGATAATAGTCTTCCTTCTTCGATCTTTTGAAGCAGGCATGGTCTTTTTGTTCTGCAAGTAATACCAGTGTAATGGATTCTTGGCCAACGGATGAACCTTCCTGAATGTTATTTTGTCCAAGAATATTAAGACATACCACCTATGTCAGGGAGCCTAGGGTGGAGAAGCAGCTCACAGCAGAGCTTCAGTGGCTCCTGCCACTACGACGCAGGGTGGGCTGGGCTGGGTTAGGTGGTCAGTGTACCAGGGGATCCTAAGAATATCACCCTCATAAATACACGATGGTCTAGAACAAAGTACGAAGACAAGTAAAGGCCTACAATAGGTATAGGGTAAAAGGTATCGGATTTAAGGCTAGACAGCCACAATCTGGGTGTGCAGTGAAGCCTGGTAGGAAGCGCTACACAGCACGGATCAGTACAGTTGGCAAAGATGATATTTTGAGTCAGGAGGGCAAGGGAAAGTTTTGATTAAGGAAAGGATGAGGTAAATTGGATGCCGTGGTCCTGCTTGTGGCCAGTTAATTAAGAAAGAGGAGAAAAAGATCAGTGCTGGCTGGTTTCTGTGCAGTTGCTGTTGTTGCACTGTCACATCTTAGAACAAGAGATCCCTTAATTTCTGCTTATCTCCTGAGTGTGATTGTGAATAGGATCCCTACTTGATGATGCAAAAATTTTAATGGTGTACAAGAGTCTACCACATCCTCTTCAAGTGCTTTGTGGCCTTTTGAACATGGAAATTCTTTTACAGTGTCAGTATTAATCCATAGCCACCAAGAACAGATTTCATCACTCCCCACATCTGCAGAATATTAAGAAAATTAATTACTGCATGTCATGCCACTGTGTGGGAACTGTGGTTGAACACCTGAACTGTTGGTGGAGACTGTTTTCATAGAATCATAGAATC